>NW_028155247.1:0-16513 GCF_963514095.1 Eutrigla gurnardus | reverse complement strand
ATGCGCATTATTTTAATAATGTAAATAAGCGCAATTTAGCCCCAAATAAACTACTCGAGGTCTTCCTGTTTCCGGGGGGTTTTCAGGAGTGATAGTGATCTCAGGAGTTTTAGGGGGGTAGGGGGGTTTTACGCGCAAAAACCTCTATTTGTTAGAGATGTCAGGGGGGATCAATCATTACTTATGCACCTGATATCCCTTTATGTGGTTCTTTATAGAAAGTCTTTTCACCACTCATACCAAGTACCTGCGCCCAAAGAGATGTTCCACCTTATTTTTTACAGCTACGTGCACTGTGAGATGTCTATTGAAAGGAAAAAAAAAAAAGGAGAACCCCCTACACGCTGGAAAGAACGCCCGGCATGCTGGGTCTCTCGGGGATGGATTACCACCATTAACTTATGTCAGCGTCGATGAAAGTGTGAGGAATAATATCAATCAATGGCCCTGAAATAGGAACCAAATGCCAGGAATAATTCACTGTGTGAAACCCCCACAATAGTTGTCCCTCACCCTCAATAACCGTTAACCTTAAGATATAGTCGATTGGTCGGTTCTTATTGGGTATGAGTGTTAACACTTACCGGAGATGGTGCCCCAAGATTTGATATCACTAGTGGGTTATAGGTTGAGTGCTTACAACTGCGCCTGTCTTTAATTCACTATATGTTAGATATATCCCTACTTGCTTTATGTAACCCTAAGTATATATGGTGATATATGAGGGCTTAAAACCTAGATATGTTGATAATACATATATGTCCTTGAATACTATATAATATGGTTAATATAAATATATGGTGATAATACATATATGGTACTAAAAAAATGCCTAAGGACAAAGAATAGTTAAATTTAGAATTCTAGCTTTGGGAGCTAGGGGTAGGAGTTAGAATCTCCTTTCTTTGAGCAGTAGGGAGGATTTTAACCTCCGGCATCCGGTTTACAAGACCGGCGCTCTGGCGCTGAGCTACTAATGCAGGATCATTCCAGGGCCTTGTTTTCAACCCAGCCTGCTAAGGGGGTGAGGACTAGGAAGAGAAGGAAGTACAGGAGTGATGCAACTTGGCCAATAATAATATAGGGATGTTCGACAGGCATACCTCCAATTCAGGTGAGGATAGCGACGTTGGCGATTAAGGTTCAGAAGAGGAGTTGGGTGAGGGGGCGGAAGGTAAGACCTCGTTGTTTTGAGGTGTGAAGAATGGGAACAACCATAAGAATAACAATTGAGGCAAGAAGGGCTAAAACCCCGCCGAGTTTGTTGGGGATTGAGCGGAGGATGGCGTAGGCAAACAGAAAGTATCACTCGGGTTTAATATGAGGGGGTGTGACCAAGGGGTTGGCGGGGGTGAAGTTGTCTGGGTCACCTAGGAGGTTTGGGGCAAATAGGGCTAGAGATGTAAGTGCAATGAGTAAGGCTGCAAATCCTAGTAGGTCTTTGTAAGAGAAGTAGGGGTGGAAGGAGATTTTATCTGCGTCTGAGTTTAGGCCGAGGGGGTTGTTTGACCCGGTTTCGTGTAGGAAGATGAGGTGAATAAGGGTGGCGCCTGCGATAACGAAAGGGAAGAGGAAGTGGAATGCAAAGAAGCGGGTGAGGGTGGCGTTGTCTACTGAGAAGCCGCCTCAGATTCATTGGACAAGGTCGTTCCCGATGTAGGGGATGGCGGAGAACAGGTTGGTAATGACGGTAGCGCCTCAAAAGGACATCTGTCCTCATGGCAGAACGTATCCTACGAAGGCAGTTGCTATGACTAGTAGTAGAAGGATGACTCCGATGTTTCAGGTTTCTTTATATAGGTAGGAGCCATAGTAAAGGCCTCGGCCGATGTGCATATAAAGACACACGAAGAAGAAAGAGGCGCCGTTAGCATGGAGGTTTCGGATGAGTCATCCGTAGTTTACATCTCGACAGATGTGGGCAACGGATGAGAAAGCCGTGGCGATATCAGAGGTGTAATGTATGGCCAGAAAGAGGCCTGTGAGAATTTGAGCAATCAAACAGAGGCCGAGAAGAGAGCCAAAGTTTCATCAGACGGAGATGTTGGAGGGGGCGGGGAGGTCTACTAACGCGTCGTTAGCAATTTTTAGCAGTGGGTGGGTTTTTCGGAGGCTTGCCATTAAGGGTTCCTGTAGTTGAATTACAACGGTGGTTTTTCAAGTCATTAGTCCTGGTTAAAATCCTGGCGGGAATTATGACCTATATTATGTCTTTATTTTTATTGGGGTTAGTCTTAGGGTTAGTTGCGGTGGCTTCTAATCCATCTCCGTATTTTGCTGCCTTGGGGCTGGTGGTAGTTGCGGGGATGGGCTGTGGTGTACTAGTTGGGCATGGGGGCCCCTTTTTATCTTTAGTTTTATTTTTAATTTATTTAGGCGGGATGCTGGTCGTGTTTGCGTATTCAGCGGCTTTGGCCGCCGAACCTTTCCCCGAGACTTGAGGGAGCCGGCCGGTTGTGGCATACATGGTTATGTATGTGGTGGGGCTGTGCTTTGTTTCTAGTGTGTTCTGAAGTGGGTGGTACGAGTCTTCATGGGTACCAGCTGATGAGCTTGGGGGTTTTTCTATATTTCGCGGGGATGTTGGGGGTGTTGCTTTAATATACTCGCAAGGGGGGAGCATGCTGGTAATCAGTGCTTGGGTGCTGTTGCTTACTTTGTTTGTGGTGTTAGAGCTAACTCGAGGGTTAAGTCGAGGGGCCCTTCGTGCAGTTTAAAATAAGAAGATTAGTGTAGTGAGGGTAAGTGTGAGGAGGAAGAGGGAAAGGTATGTTTTGATGAGTCCCTGCTGGGTGTTACTTGTCGTAGCGCTAATTGGAATTGTGGCGGAAGCTATGGCTTTAGGGCCTACTTTCTCTAGTCATGTTTGGTCCACTATTTGGCTAGCAACTGTCTGTCCTAGGACAAGGTTAAGTTTAGGGGGGAGGCGGTGGACGAGGGTGGGAAAAAATCCAAGCATGTTTGAGAAGTGGTGGGCGCCTAGGTTAGGGGTAATTTTAAATTGTTTGTTTGTAAGGGAGGCAAGTTCTAAGGCAATGAGGAGACCCGTGATAGTAACGGCCAAGGCGGCTAGCTTTAGGAGAGGGGGCATGGTTATGATGGGGGTTTTGAGGGGAAGGATGTTTGAGGTAATTAAAAGGCCAGCGATAATGCTGCCTCAAGCTAGCCGTTTGATAGGGTTAATTACTGCTGGGTTGTTTTCATTGATGGGGGAGAGAGGGTTGAATCGGGGGTGTCCTATCGAGACGAAGAAGACTACGCGGAGGCTGTAGATTGCTGTGAAAGATGTGGCCAGGAGAGTAAGAGTAAGGGCTCAGGCGTTTAGGTGGGATGTGTTTAGTGCTTCGATGATTGCGTCTTTAGAGAAGAAGCCTGCTAAAAAGGGAGTACCGGTGAGGGCTAGGCTCCCAATTGTAAGGCAGGAGGATGTAAAGGGAGCAAGGTGGTGTATTCCCCCCATTTTGCGAATATCCTGCTCGTCATTTAGGCTGTGGATGATGGAGCCAGAACAGAGGAAGAGCATTGCCTTAAAGAAGGCGTGGGTGCAGATATGGAGGAAGGCAAGTTGGGGCTGGTTGAGACCGATTGTGACTATTATTAGCCCGAGTTGGCTGGAGGTGGAGAAGGCAACGATTTTTTTGATGTCGTTTTGGGTTAAGGCGCAGGTGGCTGTAAAGAGTGTGGTTAGGGCACCTAAGCATAAGCAGATAGTCGAGGCAGTTTGGTTGGTCTCTAGTAAGGGGCTCATTCGCACAAGGAGAAAAATTCCTGCGACTACTATTGTACTAGAATGCAGTAGGGCAGAGACCGGCGTGGGACCCTCCATAGCAGAGGGAAGCCAGGGATGAAGTCCGAATTGAGCTGATTTGCCAGTAGCGGCAACAATCAGGCCTAGGAGGGGGAGGGTAATATCAAAGTCTTTGGCGGATGCGAAGATGTGTTGTATTTCCCAGGAGTTAAGGGTGGTTGCGATTCAGGCTATAGCAAAAATTAAGCCGATGTCTCCAACGCGGTTGTAAATGACTGCTTGGAGGGCTGCAGTGTTTGCATCTGCTCGGCCATACCACCACCCGATGAGTAAGAATGATATAATGCCTACTCCTTCTCAGCCAATAAATAGTTGAAAGAGGTTATTTGCTGTTACTAGAATAACTATGGCAATAAGGAAGACCAGGAGGTATTTGAAGAACCGGTTTATGTTGGGGTCTGCGTGCATGTATCATGTTGCAAACTCTAAGATAGACCAGGTGACGTAAAGGGCGATAGGGGTAAAGATGACAGAGTAGAAGTCAAACTTGAAGCTAACGTTTACGTCAAAAGTCAGGGTGTTTATTCAACTTCAGGAGGTGACGATGGTTTCTGCCCCTTCGTTAAAGAAGAGGAATAGGGGGAGCAGGCTGACGAAGAAAGCCAGTTTAACTGACGTTTTTACGTGAGTGGCGGCTCAGCCGTCTTCTCGGGGGTGAGGGTTAAGAGTTGTGAGCACGGGGAACATTAGTAGTGTGAAGATAATTAGTAGGCTTGAGGTTATTATAAGGGAGGTGGGGTGCATAGCTACTACTTGGATTTGCACCAAGAGTTTTTGGTTCCTAAGACCAACGGATGAGCTGTTATCCTTTAGAAGCAGTTCGAGTGAGCCCTGGGGTCCAACCAAGGTCGCGGAGATTAGCAGTCTTCGTTGCTAGCGAGCCTCTCTCGGTGGATAAGAGGGCTTTAACCTCTGTCTTTAGAATCACAATCTAATGTTTTCATTAAACTATATCTACAGGCAACTCATCCTCAGATTAGCTCAGGCTTGACGATTAGGAGGATTAGGGGGAGGAGGTGTAGAACTATGAGTAGGTGTTCGCGGGTGTGGGAGGGGTTGAGGGCCAGGATGTGTTGAGGGAGCGGGCCTCGTTGGGTCATAAGGAACATGTAAAGGGAATAGCTGGCTGTAATGAGTATTCCGGCTCCGGTGAGGGCAAGAGATCATCATGATCAGTTGAACAGGGAAGTAACAATTATTAGTTCTCCCATAAGGTTCGGTAGAGGGGGGAGGGCGAGGTTGGCAAGGCTAGCAATAAATCATCATGTTGTTATTAAGGGAAGGACTATTTGGAGGCCGCGTGCTAAAAGCATGGTTCGGCTGTGGGTTCGCTCGTAGTTAGTATTTGCTAGGCAGAAGAGTGCAGAAGAAGTGAGGCCGTGGGCGATTATAAGGATAAGTGCTCCGGCAAAACCCCAGGGAGTTTGAATAAGGATTCCGCCTACTACCAAGCCTATGTGGCTGACAGATGAATAGGCGATGAGGGACTTTAGGTCTGTCTGGCGCAGGCAAATGGACCCTGTCATGACGACTCCCCAGAGAGCGAGGACAATAAAGGGGTAACTTAGTTCCTTGGTAAGAGGTTCAAGTATTACCACAATTCGCATTATTCCGTAGCCCCCTAGTTTAAGGAGCACTGCGGCAAGTACTATCGAGCCAGCGACGGGGGCTTCAACATGTGCTTTAGGGAGTCAGAGGTGAGCGCCGTAGAGGGGCATTTTTACTAGGAATGCGATAAGGCAGCCCGCTCATCATAGTTTGTCGCCGTAGGACGAGAGGGGGAGGGGGGAGGCGTATTGGATAGTTAGTAGGGAGAGGGTTCCGGTGCTGTTTTGTAGGAGAAGAAGGGCTACAAGTAAGGGAAGAGAGCCTGCGAGGGTATAAAACAAGAAGTAAATGCCCGCGTTAAGCCGTTCTATTTGATTACCCCATCGTGTAATAATAATTAAAGTGGGGATGAGGGTGGCTTCAAATATCACGTAGAACATAATGATTTCGGTGGCCCCGAAGGCCATGATCAGGAAAATTTGGAGGGATGTTAGGAGCGTGAGGTATATTCGTTGGCGGTTTAATGGCTCAAGAGCTGTGTGGTTTTGACTCGCCAGAATCATTAGTGGTAGAAGCCAGCAGGTGAGGACAAGAAGGGGTGTAGAGAGGGGGTCAGTGGCCATATAGGTGTTAAGGGTGTGTCAGCCCGTCTCGGAGAGGTTTTTTAGTCAGGAGAGGCTAAAGGTGGCAATGACTAGGCTGTGAGCAAGGGTGGTAGGTCAGAGTCACTTGGCAGGGGCTAGCCAGGTGGTGGGGATGAGCATGAGGGTTGGGATTAGAATCTTTAGCATTGTAAGAGGTTTAGGCTTTGGAGACGATCGGTGCCGTGAGTGCGGGCAGTGGCTACGAGTAGGGCGAGGCCCGCGCTTGCTTCACAAGCTGAAAATGCCAGAAGTAGCATTGGAGCAGCGGAAAAGTTTGTTGCGTCTAGTTGAAGGGTTCAGAGGGAGAGGGCAATGAATAGAGAAAGCATTATTCCTTCCAGACAAAGGAGGGCCGAGAGGAGGTGGGTCCGGTGGAATGCCAGGCCTGACAGACCTAATAAGAAGGCTGATGAGAAAGCAAAGTGAACGGGGGTCATTAAACAGTTATGGACTTTAACCACAAGCTTTTGAGCCGAAATCAAATGTTTTTTTTAAACTAACAGTCTATTCAGCTCACTCTAGGCCTCCTTGGGTTCATTCGTAGATAAGGCCGAGGGTAAGAAGGACGAGGACGGCCGTGGCCCACAGAAATGTGAGGAGTGGAGATGCCAGTTGGTCTCCCCAGGGTAGGGGGAGGAGAAGTGCAATCTCTAGGTCGAAGAGAAGGAATAGAATGGCGACGAGAAAGAATCGTAGGGAGAAGGGCAAGCGAGCCGACCCTAGGGGATCAAAGCCACATTCGTAGGGGGACAGCTTTTCATGGTCCGGCGTTATTTGGGGCAGTCAAAAAGAAACAGTGGCCAGGACAATGGAGAGTAAGAGGGCAATCGTAATTACGGTTGTAACTAGGTTCATTATCTTTCCTTGGATTTTAACCAAGACCAGGTGATTGGAAGTCACTTATACTTTCTTTAGTACTAGAAAGATTAGGATCCTCATCAGTAGATGGAGATATAAAGGAAGAGTCAGACAACGTCTACAAAGTGTCAGTATCAGGCGGCTGCTTCAAACCCGAAGTGGTGTTCAGATGTAAAGTGGTACTGAATTTGTCGTAATAGACAGATGGCCAAGAAAGTAGAGCCAATGATGACGTGAAGGCCGTGGAAACCGGTTGCTACAAAAAAGGTAGAGCCGTACACCCCGTCTGCGATTGTAAAAGGGGCTTCGTAGTACTCTAAGCCTTGGAGGAAGGTGAAGTAGAAGCCAAGTAGGATAGTTAGGGTCAGGGATTGAATTGCTTGTTTTCGTTCACCCTCTATGATGCTGTGATGTGCCCAGGTGACGGTCACACCGGATGCAAGGAGGACGGCGGTGTTGAGAAGGGGTACTTCAAAGGGGTCGAGGGGGGTGATGCCTGTGGGGGGTCAGCAACCGCCTAGCTCGGGGGTGGGGGCAAGGCTTGCGTGGTAGAAGGCTCAGAAGAATCCGAGGAAAAAGAAGACTTCTGAGGTAATAAAAAGAATCATGCCGTATCGGAGTCCTTTCTGTACGGGGGGAGTGTGATGACCCTGGAATGTGCCTTCTCGGATGATGTCTCGTCATCATTGGTACATTGTCAGGAGGAGCAGGGCAGTTCCGAGTATTATTAGAGTTGTTGAGCGGAAGTGAAATCAGGTTGCAAGGCCTGATGTTATAAGGAGGGCCGCAATTGCGCCGGTTAGGGGTCAGGGGCTGGGGTCAACTATGTGGTAAGGGTGTGCTTGATGTGCCATTAGACGTTTTCTTGTAGGTAGAGGGTTAGTAGAAGGACAAATACGTAGGCTTGAATCATTGCTACTGCTACTTCGAGGAGGGTTAGAAGTACAAGAACGGCGGATGTTAGGATTGCAACTGTTGGTATCAGGGGGAGGAGGACAAAGGCGGCTGTTGCGATTAGTTGAATGAGCAGGTGGCCAGCTGTTAAGTTGGCTGTCAGTCGGACGCCTAGGGCAAGGGGGCGGATGAATAGGCTGATTGTCTCAATGATAATTAGAACAGGGATAAGAGGGGCAGGGGTTCCTTCGGGCAGGAGGTGGCCGAGGGTATGAGTTAGTTGGTTACGCACTCCGATGAGCACGGTTGCAAGTCAAAGAGGTACAGCAAGGCCCAGGTTTAGGGACAGCTGGGTTGTGGGTGTAAAAGTGTAGGGGAGAAGTCCTAGAAGGTTTAGGGTAATGAGGAAAATTAGTAAGGAGGTTAGTAGGGCGGCTCATTTGTGGCCTCCGAGGCTCATGGGCAGAAGAAGTTGTTGGGTGAGGCGGTTGATGAATCAGCCTTGGAGCGTGAGGAAGCGGTTGTTGAGTCATCGGTTTGTCGGTGTGGGGTACAAGACTCAAGGCAGGGTGAGGGCTAGGGCTATTAGGGGGATTCCCAGGTATGTGGGGCTCATAAATTGATCAAAGAAGCTTAGTGTCATGGTCAGGTTCAGGATTCTGTTTTAGGTTTTTCAGTGCTTAGGAGCGTCGGGTCGTTTGGGAAAATGTGGCCTGTAATTTTGGGGGGAAGAATAATTAGAAAGGTTAGTCAAGTGAAGACTAGAATGGCAAATCAAGGGGCGGGGTTGAGTTGAGGCATGTCGCTAAGGGTGGGCGGTAGCCACCAATCTTTAGCTTAAAAGGCTAACGCTGGGTCCTGTTTAGCTTCTTAGCGAGGCGTCTTCAAGTATTCGGGACGATCAGTTCTCAAAGTGTTCTAGAGGGACGGCTTCAACAACGATGGGCATGAAGCTATGGTTAGCTCCGCAGATTTCAGAGCATTGTCCGTAGAAGACTCCTGGTCGGGAAGCAATAAAGGCTGTTTGATTTAGGCGGCCTGGGACTGCATCTATTTTTACACCTAGGGCAGGGACGGCCCATGAGTGGAGGACATCGTCAGCGGAGACCAGTACTCGGATGGGGGATTCAACTGGGATTACCATTCGGTGGTCGGCTTCCAAGAGGCGGAATTGACCAGGGGTGAGGTCTTGGGTGGGGATTATGTATGCGTCAAACTCAAGGTCTTCGTAGTCTGTGTATTCGTAGCTTCAATATCATTGATGTCCGACTGCTTTGATAGTAAGGAGGGGGTTGTTAATTTCGTCTATTAGGTAGAGGATGCGAAGGGAGGGCAGGGCAATTAGGATAAGAATGACTGCCGGGAGGACGGTTCAGATAATCTCGATTTCTTGGGAATCAAGGATATATTTGTTGGTGAGTTTGGTGGAGACCATAGCCACAATAATGTAAAGCACTAAAGTGCTAATTAAGAAGACAATTATTAAGGCGTGGTCGTGAAAATGAAGAAGTTCTTCTATTACAGGTGAAGCTGCATCTTGAAAACCTAGTTGTGAGGGATGTGCCATTAAAAAGGGGGTGACGGGGCTTCCAAGACACGCGGGGGTTTAACCCACGACTCTGCCTCGACAAGGCAGTGTAATGAACAGTTTTACTAGTGTCTTATAAAGAAAGTGACAGAGCGGTTATGTGGTTGGCTTGAAACCAACCTATGGGGGTTCAACTCCTCCCTTTCTCGTTAGTTGGCTTGGACTTGGACGAAGGCAGGTTCTTCGAATGTGTGGTAAGGGGGAGGGCAGCCGTGCAGTCATTCAACGTTTGTTGCTGTTAGTTCGACTGCCAGAACTTCACGTTTGGCGGCGAAGGCTTCTCAGATGATGAAGAGGAACATGATGACGGCGACCAGGGAAATTAGGGAACCGATTGAAGAGACTGTATTTCAGAGGGTGTATGCATCAGGATAGTCAGAGTAGCGGCGAGGCATTCCTGCAAGGCCCAGGAAGTGTTGTGGGAAGAAGGTTAGGTTTACACCGATGAACATGACCCCGAAGTGAACTTTTGTTCAAGTGCTGTGAAGGGTATATCCTGAGAATAGGGGGAATCAGTGAATAAAGCCGGCAACGATGGCAAAGACAGCTCCTATTGAGAGGACGTAGTGGAAGTGGGCTACTACGTAGTAGGTGTCGTGGAGAACAATGTCTAGGGAGGAGTTGGCTAGTACAATGCCGGTTAGGCCTCCGACTGTAAAAAGGAAGATGAAGCCGATTGCCCAGAGGAGAGGGGTTTCTCACTTAATAGAGCCTCCATGGAGAGTCGCAAGCCAGCTGAAGACTTTTACACCTGTAGGGATGGCAATAATTATGGTGGCTGATGTGAAGTAGGCACGGGTGTCTACGTCCATTCCGACTGTAAACATATGATGGGCTCATACAATGAAGCCTAGTAGGCCAATAGCCATCATGGCTCACACTATACCCATATAGCCGAAGGGTTCTTTTTTCCCTGAGTAGTAGGCAACAATATGGGAAATTATTCCGAACCCGGGGAGAATCAGAATATAGACTTCTGGGTGCCCGAAGAACCAGAAAAGATGTTGGTAGAGAATGGGGTCTCCCCCTCCGGCAGGGTCGAAGAATGTGGTGTTTAGGTTACGGTCTGTAAGAAGCATTGTGATGCCTGCGGCAAGGACCGGTAGGGACAGTAGAAGGAGGACGGCGGTAATTAGCACGGACCACACGAACAGGGGGGTCTGGTATTGGGAGATTGCGGGAGGTTTCATATTAATAATGGTTGTGATGAAATTAATTGCACCAAGGATTGAGGAAATCCCGGCCAGATGAAGGGAGAAGATAGTTAGGTCTACAGAGGCCCCGGCATGGGCTAAGTTGCCGGCCAAGGGAGGGTAGACAGTTCATCCTGTCCCGGCACCGGCTTCAACCCCAGAGGAGGCTAGAAGGAGTAGGAAGGAAGGGGGTAGAAGTCAAAAACTTATGTTGTTTATTCGAGGAAAGGCCATATCAGGGGCACCAATCATCAAGGGGATGAGTCAGTTTCCGAAGCCTCCAATCATGATTGGCATTACTATAAAGAAAATCATTACGAAGGCATGAGCTGTAACAATGACGTTATAGATTTGGTCGTCCCCTAAAAGGGCACCGGGCTGGCTTAGCTCTGCCCGGATGAGAAGGCTTAGGGCTGTGCCTACTATACCAGCTCAGGCACCAAATACTAGATAAAGGGTGCCGATATCTTTGTGATTAGTCGAGAAAAATCAACGTGTGATGGCCACAGGTAGGATGGCTGAGGTTTAAGCGGTGGGTTGTAGCCCCATAAACAGAGGTTTGAGTCCTCTTCTTATCAAGCTCCGAGGTGTTTACATACCAGATTGCAAATCTGAAGTGGCAGGCTAGCGTCTGCCGGGGCTTTCCCCCGCCTCTCGCCGTTTACAGGCGGGGGAAAGGTAGGTGGATGCTCGCTGGTTTGAGCGTTTAGCTGTTAACTAAAAGTTTGTAGGATCGAGGCCTGCCCACCTAGAAAGGCTTTAGCTTAATTAAAGTGTCTGTTTTGCATGCAGGAGATGTGGGGTAGTGTCCCGCAAGTCTTATCAGGGACTGGGAGATTTTCACTCTCGCTTAGGGCTTTGAAGGCCCTTGGTCTTGTGCTAACCTAAGTCTCTTAAAGGGTTAGGAGGGCTACTATTGCGGGGGTTAGGGGGAGGAGGACTAGGGTTATGGTTGTTGAAATGGCTAGGGGGAAGGCAGGCTGAAGGGAGGGGAGACGTCAGGGGGTGGTGCCTGTTGTAACGTTGGGGGACATGGTAAGTGTTATCGCGTATGAAAGGCGAAGGTAGAAGTAGAGGCTCAGTAGGGCCGCTAGGGCAGCTAGTGTGGCTGCGGGGGCAAGGTCTTGCTTTGTTAGTTCTTGAAGGATGAGTCATTTTGGTATAAAACCTGTGAGTGGTGGGAGACCTCCTAGGGAGAGTAAGATCAAGGGTGTGAGGGCGGTGAGTACGGGGGCTTTTGCCCAAGAGGTGGCAAGGGTGTTAATGTTGGTCGAGGTATTTAGTTTAAACACAAGGAATATTGAAAATGTCATTACAATGTAAGTAGAGAGGGCAAGAAGGGTAAGGGAGGGGGAAAATAGGAGAACAAGAATTATTCAGCCAAGGTGGGCAATAGAGGAGTATGCAAGGATTTTACGAAGTTGTGTTTGGCTTAAGCCCCCTCAACCCCCGACAAGGGTAGAGATAATGCCGATAATTATTAGCAGTGTGGGGCAGGGAGGTTGTATTTGTAGTAGAAGGGCAAAGGGTGCCAGCTTTTGTCAGGTGGATAAGATGAGTCCTGTGGTAAGGTCTAGGCCTTGAAGCACTTCTGGGAGTCATGCGTGGAGGGGGGCTAGGCCTAATTTAAGTGCCAGGGCCAGGGTAATAAGGGTTACGGGCAGGGGGTGCACTATTTGTTGAATATCTCATTGTCCAGTTAGTCAAGCGTTGGTGGTGCTGGCAAATAGTAGTATGGCAGCTGCTGTTGCTTGGATAAGAAAATATTTTGTAGTGGCTTCAACCGCCCGGGGGTGGTGGTGTTGAGCTATTAGGGGGAGAATAGCGAGGGTATTAATTTCTAGTCCCATTCAGGCAAGTAGTCAGTGGGAGCTCGCGAATGTGATGGTAGTGCCTAGGCCGAGAGCAAATAGAAGGGTAGCTATGATGTAGGGGTGCATTAGCAAAGGAAGGAGTTTAACCAACATGTTTGGGGTATGGGCCCAAAAGCTTAATTAGCTGACTTTACTAGGAAGTGGTGTAGTGGAAGCACTAAGAGTTTTGATCTCTTCAGGTAGGGTTCAAATCCCTTCTTTCTAAGGAGGTGGGGGGACTTTAACCCCCATAATTCACTCTATCAAAGTGGCCCTTTACTTCAGGCACAGCTCCGGGGTTATAGTTGGGGTGGGAGGCCGGCAAAGGCAATGGGAAGCGCAAGGTGTCAGATGATCAAGGCTAGTGTGAGGGGAAGGAAGTTTTTTCAGATTAAGTGCATTAGTTGGTCGTATCGGAATCGAGGATAAGATGCTCGAACTCAGAGAAAAACTACGGATAAGAGGGCTGCCTTTGTTATCAGATTAATTGCGGTAAGTTCAGGGAGTGCCGGGATGTGGGAGGCTCCAAGGAACAGGGTAGCAGAGAGTGTATTTATGAGAAGGATGTTAGCGTACTCGGCTAAAAAGAATAGGGCGAAAGGACCGCCGGCGTATTCTACATTAAAACCTGAGACTAGTTCAGATTCCCCCTCAGTGAGGTCAAAGGGGGCTCGGTTAGTTTCTGCCAGTGTAGAGATATATCATATTGCGGCTAGTGGTCAAGCTGGAATAACCAGTCAAACGCTTTCCTGCGCGATATTGAATGTCTGTAGGGTAAATCCTCCTGTAAAGATAATGATGCTTAATAGGATTAGGCCCAGGCTCACCTCGTAAGAGATGGTTTGTGCTACGGCGCGGAGGGCTCCGATAAGGGCGTACTTTGAATTGGAGGCTCAGCCTGAGCCTAGAATTGAGTAAACGGCCAGGCTGGACAGGGCTAAGATAAAGAGGATCCCTAGGTTAAGGTCTAGGACGGGGTAGGGCATGGGTATGGGGGCTCAGAGTGTGAGGGCGAGGGTAAGGGCTAGCATTGGGGCGAGTAGGAATAGGACGGGGGAAGAGGTAGAGGGGCGTACAGGTTCTTTGATAAAAAGCTTTACTCCATCGGCGATAGGTTGTAGGAGTCCGTAGGGTCCTACGATATTTGGGCCTTTTCGTAGCTGTATGTAACCGAGGACTTTTCGTTCGAGGAGGGTGAGGAAGGCGACGGCCAGGAGGACAGGAACGATAAAGGTGAGGGGATTAATAATGTGAGTAATGAGTAGGGAAATCATAGTTAAGGAGAGGACTTGAACCTCTGTCGAAAGGGCTTAGGTCTTTTGCACTTGCCGGGCTCTGCCACCTTAACATGCCGTTTTCTTAGGCGGCAGGGCATGCCCAGTTGCCTATTTTAGTTGATTTCATTAGGTGGGGGTGAGGCGTGCCTAGAGCATGGGCCTCTTCTTTTCGGTCCTTTCGTACTAGAAAAGAGCATGTCATAGATAGAAACTGACCTGGATTACTCCGGTCTGAACTCAGATCACGTAGGACTTTAATCGTTGAACAAACGAACCCTTAATAGCGGCTGCACCATTAGGATGTCCTGATCCAACATCGAGGTCGTAAACCCCCTTGTCGATATGGGCTCTAAAAGAGGATTGCGCTGTTATCCCTAGGGTAACTCGGTTCGTTGATCGGCATTGCCGGATCTCGAAGGTCAGAAGTTCTGTTGCTTAGAGCTGTGGCTCTTCGTTTTAGGAGAGGTGTTCCCATTCCACATGGGGGTTATTTAGTTCCCCGCGGTCGCCCCAACCAAAGACATTAGGGCAGAGCTCATTTGGTTCAGTCTTTTATTATAGGGTTTTTGACATGAGCTGCCTTAGTGTCTAAAGCTCCATAGGGTCTTCTCGTCTTATGGAAGTATCCCCGCTTCTGCACGGGGAGATCAATTTCATTGACTTAAAAGAGGAGACAGTTAAGCCCTCGTTATGCCATTCATACAGGTCTTCATTTAAAAGACAAGTGATTGCGCTACCTTCGCACGGTCAAAATACCGCGGCCGTTAAACTAATAGTCACAGGGCAGGCGGGACCTCTTATTTTTTATTTTTGCAAGAGGCGATGTTTTTGGTAAACAGGCGAGGCTTTAATGTGTTTGCCGAGTTCCTTCTCTTTCTCTTAGTCTTTCCCGAGGGGCACACCTGTGTGGGGGTAACGGTTTATTTTTGTTGGGTTTTCTTGTTATCTGTTGTAAGGTTCAATTCCCTCTTTGTTTGGGGCCGTTAAGGGTCGGTGGGAGGTCCGTTCCGACTTACACGTGTGCGGGGAGAGGGCCGGGGCCCTCTTATTACTCATATTAGCATAGTCGCTTCCATGGGGGCATGGAACGGCCTGGTAAGTTTAGGGGAATAAGATAAGATGGTCCGGATAAGTGGGTAGTGTGTATGTCCGAGCTTTAACGCTTTCTAAGGGGATGGCTGCTTTTAGGCCCACCCAAACATTTTACCCTTGGTTTGGTATGATCTTTATCCTCCTGGAAAAGTTGTGTCTTGTTTCAAAGGGGCTGTACCCCCTTTGACTAACTCTCTCGGTTTCTTAGGGGTATCAGGTTGGGGTGAGACTGAGGTGAAGAAAGAAGCCGGGAGGCTGAACTTCTATTCAATTCCCAGGCAACCAGCTATAACTAGGTTCGGTAGGTCTGTCACCTCTACTCAAAGCTCTTCCCACTCTTTTGCCACAGAGACGGGTTGGCCCTTTTAATTAGGCTGTCTTGGAGTAGCTCACCTAGTTTCGGGATGTCAAACTAAAACACGTTTTGCTTGGTCAACACTGGCTAAATCATGATGCAAAAGGTACGAGGGTTAGTCTCTGCTTTTTTAAACTTTACTGGGTTATTTCATTTCTCTTTCAGCGTTCCCTTGCGGTACTTTCTCTATTGCTCCATAGGTCCTTTTCTGTCGCCCATACTTAGGGGGAAAAATGGTTTGTTTGGTTAATACTTGTTTATTTGGGGGTATTTATAGGGGGTTGTTGTTGTTGGTTAGGTGGGCTAGCTGTTAAGCATCAGGGCGGTCCGATTTGCACGGGCGACTTCTCAGTGTAAGGGAGATGCTTTTCTGGCTTAGCTACGCTCTGATTTTTCCAAGTGCACCTTCCGGTACACTTACCATGTTACGACTTGCCTCCCCTTTGCAATCTTAGGGTTTTAATTAATTAATTTGTAAGCTTGGGGAGAGTGACGGGCGGTGTGTGCGCGCTTCAGGGCCAATTTCAGCGGAACGCTCTATTTCCTGCTTACTGCTAAATCCTCCTTCAGATGTCTCTTTCAGGACATCGTCCGTATTCACTAATTATAGGGAATGTAGCCCATTTCTTCCCTTTCCATACGCTACACCTCGACCTGACGTTTTGGGCTGTGCCAATTTTGCTTACTATGAGTCCTTCACAGGGTAAGCTGACGACGGCGGTATATAGGCGGGGAAAACAAGAAAAGGTGAGGTTGAACGGGGGTTATCGGTTCTAGAACAGGCTCCTCTAGGTGGATCTAAAGCACCGCCAAGTCCTTTGGGTTTCAAGCTGATGCTCGTAGTTCCCGGGCGGATAGTGGGTGTAGAGTACTATCAATGTTTAGGGCTAGGCATAGTGGGGTATCTAATCCCAGTTTGTGCCGTAGCTCTCGTGGGTTCAGGAAAGATAAAGCCACTTTCGTAGTTGGGCTTCTAACCTTCGGGTGCGTATAACTGCCTTGAAGGTGTTCGGCTTTAGTTTTAATCATTCTTTAACCACTCTTTACGCCGGTGACTGTCAACTTGGGCCTCTCGTATAACCGCGGTGGCTGGCACGAGTTTTACCGGCCCTGTTAGCTTTGACTAAGTCAAGTTTTCACTTATGGCTTAATGTCTATCACTGCTGAGTTCCCTTGAGGGTGTGGCTAAGCAAGGTGTCATGGGCTGGTTATGTGTGCCTGATACCGGCTCCTCGTTCCCGGGCGGGGAACTGTAGGGCATTCTCACAGGGGTGCGGATACTTGCATGTGTAAGTTTAGCTAAAGTTGATAGTAAAGTCAGGACCAAGCCTTTGTGCCCACGGAGCTTTCTAGGGCTCATCTTAACATCTTCAGTGTTATGCTTTAATTTAAGCTACGTTAGC
>NW_028155248.1:0-2000 GCF_963514095.1 Eutrigla gurnardus | reverse complement strand
CAAAACTCACCTTCTCTACGTTTTCCACGGTGAAGTCCAGGGCGTCCGGCGTCGCTGCTATCCTCCCCGGCGTCTCCATATCTCCGCCGACACGGAGCTGTCAAAACGATCAAAGAGGAGCAACACATTCAGGAGCTGACAGCCACCGTCAAACTTCCTGATATCGAAAGCGCCATTTCCAAAAATATGTCCACAGTAGCGTTTTTGCAAAGAGCGAGTTAGCTCGACGACATCGTAAATCTAGACATAACGATGACACGAGAAGCTAACCGGCAAGCTAACGTTAGCTCAGTGAACTCAAGGAGCAGGCTAGCTGACGCTAACATTACACTATGGGAAATACTATAGCAACGGCTAGCACCGCTATGCTAGCGCCAACACTAGCTAACGTAGCAATGCGTGTTAACGGCTACGTTAGTGTCAAATGCAGCCAAGCGAGACGGATATACTAACATGTTCAGAGTGTGACAGCATTGTGAAAACAACGCCGTCTCCGTGTGTTACTTCTAGGTGGTCTAGATGACCGATATTTTCACACCTTTCTGTCCTGCGACGATGTGGGACGATGCTGGCAGCTCCCTGCCGCTTTTCTGCCTCCGTTCCGTCACCGAGATTTTTTTTTTTTTTTTTTTGCTACATTCATGCGCCGTGGGAAATATCGGAATCACAGCGTAACTGGTCAAGAACCACCCACAACACGCCAAATAAAATGTGATTTCTAAAGTACCCAGACAATTAAATGTGGAACAAATATACAAAACAAGAAAAAAGAATGCACTGCTTTGTATTAATTTTTAGATATGCATAACTATTGTGTTATTAAGACAAGCAGGTGTTGTCTTGTATTTCAGGTTCGTTTTGTATGTTTTTTACAGCCGAAAGCGAAACAGCAATCTCGTATATATGAACAACATTTGAAGGCGGCATTTACCTCTCTCAAGCGTATTTACGTTAATTCAGATATTAAGTAAAACACAGATTCATAGCGACTAATGCCGACTGAAACTCAAACAGCCGACCAGATGTGTTCGACAGCAGCAGCCGCAGCAACACGCTGGTGTATATTTAACACGTGCGTCAGTGATGCTGCGATTTAAACAGACTGGTTTACCTCTGTTTAATAGACCTGTGCGCGCGCAGCTGTTGTGTTCACTGTTGCTGGCTGACATGTAAACCAGCATGACGCGGGAGTAGTTTTGAATTTTCCCAGTAGTTACACATGACCATACATTGTCTTTATATGTTTTTAGTTTTTAAGCAGTTCTTTCACACACACACACACACACACACACACACACACACACACACACACACACACACACACACACGTATATATATATAATGTATAATATATAATACAATAATAATAACAATAATAATACAATAATGTATATGTATCAATGTATGTATATAAATATAATAATACTAATATAATATATATATATATATAATGTAAAATAAATGGAATATATACAAAATACACAACATATAATAATAATAATAATAATAACAACAACAACAACAACAACAACAACAACAACAACAACAACCATTTAATCTTTATTGAATTTCCAGCACAAACTTTTCGGATTACTTGATTAACATAATAATCATTAAGTATTATCTCATTGGAACTACATCCTCCAGAAAAGCATTGTGATTATAGCTTCAACACACCTCCCGAACGAAGTGAGTTTTTTTTTCCCCCACGAGACGAGAATCAGCTCTAGAGCAACAGCGCCCCCACGTGGGTCAACGGAAACATCACACTACAGCAAAACGCTCCTCAGAAAGCGCCAGTCATGCAAAAAAAACAACAACAAAAAACAAAAAACAACTGAGGACCATACAGTTTAAACTTCCGGATTAATTCAATTACATGAAAGAATATGTCTATTATTTAATTGTTGACCAATAAAATCCTCGGAGTGACAAACACGGCATGATGTCCCGGATGTACACTTGGTTGTATTATTATTATTATTATTATTATTATTATT
>NW_028155249.1:0-17436 GCF_963514095.1 Eutrigla gurnardus | reverse complement strand
ACCAACATGGAGGGACTAGCAGAGCAGACCAACATGGAGGGCCAGGCACAGCAGACCAACATGGAGGGACTAGCAGAGCAGACCAACATGGAGGGACAAGCAGAGCAGACCAACATGGAGGGACAGGCCCAGCAGACCAACATGGAGGGACAGGCCCAGCAGACCAACATGGAGGGACTAGCAGAGCAGACCAACATGGAGGGACTAGCAGAGCAGACCAACATGGAGGGACTAGTAGAGCAGACCAACATGGAGGGACTAGCAGAGCAGACCAACATGGAGGGCCAGGCACAGCAGACCAACATGGAGGGACTAGCAGAGCAGACCAACATGGAGGGACAAGCAGAGCAGACCAACATGGAGGGACAGGCCCAGCAGACCAACATGGAGGGACTAGCAGAGCAGACCAACATGGAGGGACTAGCAGAGCAGACCAACATGGAGGGACTAGCAGAGCAGACCAACATGGAGGGACTAGCAGAGCAGACCAACATGGAGGGACTAGCAGAGCAGACCAACATGGAGGGACTAGCAGAGCAGACCAACATGGAGGGCCAGGCACAGCAGACAAACATGGAGGGACTAGCAGAGCAGACCAACATGGAGGGACTAGCAGAGCAGACCAACATGGAGGGACTAGCAGAGCAGACCAACATGGAGGGACAAGCAGAGCAGACCAACATGGAGGGCCAGGCACAGCAGACCAACATGGAGGGACTAGAAGAGCAGACCAACATGGAGGGACTAGCAGAGCAGACCAACATGGAGGGACTAGCAGAGCAGACCAACATGGAGGGACTAGCAGAGCAGACCAACATGGAGGGACTAGCAGAGCAGACCAACATGGAGGGCCAGGCACAGCAGACCAACATGGAGGGACTAGCAGAGCAGACCAACATGGAGGGACAAGCAGAGCAGACCAACATGGAGGGACAGGCCCAGCAGACCAACATGGAGGGACTAGCAGAGCAGACCAACATGGAGGGACTAGCAGAGCAGACCAACATGGAGGGACTAGCAGAGCAGACCAACATGGAGGGCCAGGCACAGCAGACAAACATGGAGGGACTAGCAGAGCAGACCAACATGGAGGGACTAGCAGAGCAGACCAACATGGAGGGACTAGCAGAGCAGACCAACATGGAGGGACAAGCAGAGCAGACCAACATGGAGGGCCAGGCACAGCAGACCAACATGGAGGGACTAGCAGAGCAGACCAACATGGAGGGACTAGCAGAGCAGACCAACATGGAGGGACTAGCAGAGCAGACCAACATGGAGGGACAGGCCCAGCAGACCAACATGGAGGGACTAGCAGAGCAGACCAACATGGAGGGACAAGCAGAGCAGACCAACATGGAGGGACAGGCCCAGCAGACCAACATGGAGGGACAGGCCCAGCAGACCAACATGGAGGGACAGGCCAGCAGACCAACATGGAGGGACTAGCAGAGCAGACCAACATGGAGGGCCAGGCACAGCAGACCAACATGGAGGGACTAGCAGAGCAGACCAACATGGAGGGACTAGCAGAGCAGACCAACATGGAGGGACTAGCAGAGCAGACCAACATGGAGGGACTAGCAGAGCAGACCAACATGGAGGGCCAGGCACAGCAGACCAACATGGAGGGACTAGCAGAGCAGACCAACATGGAGGGACAAGCAGAGCAGACCAACATGGAGGGACAGGCCCAGCAGACCAACATGGAGGGACTAGCAGAGCAGACCAACATGGAGGGACTAGCAGAGCAGACCAACATGGAGGG
Organism: Eutrigla gurnardus; assembly: GCF_963514095.1. Taxonomy (NCBI): domain Eukaryota; kingdom Metazoa; phylum Chordata; class Actinopteri; order Perciformes; family Triglidae; genus Eutrigla; species Eutrigla gurnardus. The sequence continues at coordinate 15,668 of NW_028155249.1, read as the reverse complement.
ACTAGCAGAGCAGACCAACATGGAGGGACTAGCAGAGCAGACCAACATGGAGGGACTAGCAGAGCAGACCAACATGGAGGGCCAGGCACAGCAGACCAACATGGAGGGACTAGCAGAGCAGACCAACATGGAGGGACTAGCAGAGCAGACCAACATGGAGGGACTAGCAGAGCAGACCAACATGGAGGGCCAGGCACAGCAGACCAACATGGAGGGACTAGCAGAGCAGACCAACATGGAGGGACAAGCAGAGCAGACCAACATGGAGGGACTAGCAGAGCAGACCAACATGGAGGGCCAGGCACAGCAGACCAACATGGAGGGACTAGCAGAGCAGACCAACATGGAGGGACAAGCAGAGCAGACCAACATGGAGGGACAGGCCCAGCAGACCAACATGGAGGGACAGGCCCAGCAGACCAACATGGAGGGACTAGCAGAGCAGACCAACATGGAGGGACTAGCAGAGCAGACCAACATGGAGGGACTAGCAGAGCAGACCAACATGGAGGGACTAGCAGAGCAGACCAACATGGAGGGCCAGGCACAGCAGACCAACATGGAGGGACTAGCAGAGCAGACCAACATGGAGGGACAAGCAGAGCAGACCAACATGGAGGGACAGGCCCAGCAGACCAACATGGAGGGACTAGCAGAGCAGACCAACATGGAGGGACTAGCAGAGCAGACCAACATGGAGGGACTAGCAGAGCAGACCAACATGGAGGGACTAGCAGAGCAGACCAACATGGAGGGACTAGCAGAGCAGACCAACATGGAGGGACTAGCAGAGCAGACCAACATGGAGGGCCAGGCACAGCAGACAAACATGGAGGGACTAGCAGAGCAGACCAACATGGAGGGACTAGCAGAGCAGACCAACATGGAGGGACTAGCAGAGCAGACCAACATGGAGGGACAAGCAGAGCAGACCAACATGGAGGGCCAGGCACAGCAGACCAACATGGAGGGACTAGCAGAGCAGACCAACATGGAGGGACTAGCAGAGCAGACCAACATGGAGGGACTAGCAGAGCAGACCAACATGGAGGGACTAGCAGAGCAGACCAACATGGAGGGACTAGCAGAGCAGACCAACATGGAGGGCCAGGCACAGCAGACCAACATGGAGGGACTAGCAGAGCAGACCAACATGGAGGGACAAGCAGAGCAGACCAACATGGAGGGACAGGCCCAGCAGACCAACATGGAGGGACTAGCAGAGCAGACCAACATGGAGGGACTAGCAGAGCAGACCAACATGGAGGGACTAGCAGAGCAGACCAACATGGAGGGCTAGCAGAGCAGACCAACATGGAGGGCCAGGCACAGCAGACAAACATGGAGGGACTAGCAGAGCAGACCAACATGGAGGGACTAGCAGAGCAGACCAACATGGAGGGACTAGCAGAGCAGACCAACATGGAGGGACAAGCAGAGCAGACCAACATGGAGGGCCAGGCACAGCAGACCAACATGGAGGGACTAGCAGAGCAGACCAACATGGAGGGACTAGCAGAGCAGACCAACATGGAGGGACTAGCAGAGCAGACCAACATGGAGGGACAGGCCCAGCAGACCAACATGGAGGGACTAGCAGAGCAGACCAACATGGAGGGACAAGCAGAGCAGACCAACATGGATGGACAGGCCAGCAGACCAACATGGAGGGACAGGCCCAGCAGACCAACATGGAGGGACAGGCCCAGCAGACCAACATGGAGGGACTAGCAGAGCAGACCAACATGGAGGGCCAGGCACAGCAGACCAACATGGAGGGACTAGCAGAGCAGACCACATGGAGGGACTAGCAGAGCAGACCAACATGGAGGGACTAGCAGAGCAGACCAACATGGAGGGACTAGCAGAGCAGACCAACATGGAGGGCCAGGCACAGCAGACCAACATGGAGGGACTAGCAGAGCAGACCAACATGGAGGGACAAGCAGAGCAGACCAACATGGAGGGACAGGCCAGCAGACCAACATGGAGGGACTAGCAGAGCAGACCAACATGGAGGGACTAGCAGAGCAGACCAACATGGAGGGACTAGCAGAGCAGACCAACATGGAGGGACTAGCAGAGCAGACCAACATGGAGGGACTAGCAGAGCAGACCAACATGGAGGGCCAGGCACAGCAGACCAACATGGAGGGACTAGCAGAGCAGACCAACATGGAGGGACTAGCAGAGCAGACCAACATGGAGGGACTAGCAGAGCAGACCAACATGGAGGGACTAGCAGAGCAGACCAACATGGAGGGCCAGGCACAGCAGACCAACATGGAGGGACTAGCAGAGCAGACCAACATGGAGGGACAAGCAGAGCAGACCAACATGGAGGGACAGCCCAGCAGACCAACATGGAGGGACTAGCAGAGCAGACCAACATGGAGGGACTAGCAGAGCAGACCAACATGGAGGGACTAGCAGAGCAGACCAACATGGAGGGACTAGCAGAGCAGACCAACATGGAGGGACTAGCAGAGCAGACCAACATGGAGGGCCAGGCACAGCAGACAAACATGGAGGGACTAGCAGAGCAGACCAACATGGAGGGACTAGCAGAGCAGACCAACATGGAGGGACTAGCAGAGCAGACCAACATGGAGGGACAAGCAGAGCAGACCAACATGGAGGGCCAGGCACAGCAGACCAACATGGAGGGACTAGCAGAGCAGACCAACATGGAGGGACTAGCAGAGCAGACCAACATGGAGGGACTAGCAGAGCAGACCAACATGGAGGGACTAGCAGAGCAGACCAACATGGAGGGCCAGGCACAGTAGACCAACATGGAGGGACTAGCAGAGCAGACCAACATGGAGGGACAAGCAGAGCAGACCAACATGGAGGGACAGGCCCAGCAGACCAACATGGAGGGACTAGCAGAGCAGACCAACATGGAGGGACTAGCAGAGCAGACCAACATGGAGGGACTAGCAGAGCAGACCAACATGGAGGGACTAGCAGAGCAGACCAACATGGAGGGACTAGCAGAGCAGACCAACATGGAGGGCCAGGCACAGCAGACCAACATGGAGGGACTAGCAGAGCAGACCAACATGGAGGGACTAGCAGAGCAGACCAACATGGAGGGACTAGCAGAGCAGACCAACATGGAGGGCCAGGCACAGCAGACCAACATGGAGGGACTAGCAGAGCAGACCAACATGGAGGGACAAGCAGAGCAGACCGACCAACATGGAGGGACTAGCAGAGCAGACCAACATGGAGGGCCAGGCACAGCAGACCAACATGGAGGGACTAGCAGAGCAGACCAACATGGAGGGACAAGCAGAGCAGACCAACATGGAGGGACAGGCCAGCAGACCAACATGGAGGGACAGGCCCAGCAGACCAACATGGAGGGACTAGCAGAGCAGACCAACATGGAGGGACTAGCAGAGCAGACCAACATGGAGGGACTAGCAGAGCAGACCAACATGGAGGGCCAGGCACAGCAGACCAACATGGAGGGACTAGCAGAGCAGACCAACATGGAGGGACAAGCAGAGCAGACCAACATGGAGGGACAGGCCCAGCAGACCAACATGGAGGGACTAGCAGAGCAGACCAACATGGAGGGACTAGCAGAGCAGACCAACATGGAGGGACTAGCAGAGCAGACCAACATGGAGGGACTAGCAGAGCAGACCAACATGGAGGGACTAGCAGAGCAGACCAACATGGAGGGCCAGGCACAGCAGACAAACAAGGAGGGACTAGCAGAGCAGACCAACATGGAGGGACTAGCAGAGCAGACCAACATGGAGGGACTAGCAGAGCAGACCAACATGGAGGGACAAGCAGAGCAGACCAACATGGAGGGCCAGGCACAGCAGACCAACATGGAGGGACTAGCAGAGCAGACCAACATGGAGGGACTAGCAGAGCAGACCAACATGGAGGGACTAGCAGAGCAGACCAACATGGAGGGACTAGCAGAGCAGACCAACATGGAGGGACTAGCAGAGCAGACCAACATGGAGGGCCAGGCACAGCAGACCAACATGGAGGGACTAGCAGAGCAGACCAACATGGAGGGACAAGCAGAGCAGACCAACATGGAGGGACAGGCCCAGCAGACCAACATGGAGGGACTAGCAGAGCAGACCAACATGGAGGGACTAGCAGAGCAGACCAACATGGAGGGACTAGCAGAGCAGACCAACATGGAGGGACTAGCAGAGCAGACCAACATGGAGGGCCAGGCACAGCAGACAAACATGGAGGGACTAGCAGAGCAGACCAACATGGAGGGACTAGCAGAGCAGACCAACATGGAGGGACTAGCAGAGCAGACCAACATGGAGGGACAAGCAGAGCAGACCAACATGGAGGGCCAGGCACAGCAGACCAACATGGAGGGACTAGCAGAGCAGACCAACATGGAGGGACTAGCAGAGCAGACCAACATGGAGGGACTAGCAGAGCAGACCAACATGGAGGGACAGGCCCAGCAGACCAACATGGAGGGACTAGCAGAGCAGACCAACATGGAGGGACAAGCAGAGCAGACCAACATGGAGGGACAGGCCCAGCAGACCAACATGGAGGGACAGGCCCAGCAGACCAACATGGAGGGACAGGCCCAGCAGACCAACATGGAGGGACTAGCAGAGCAGACCAACATGGAGGGCCAGGCACAGCAGACCAACATGGAGGGACTAGCAGAGCAGACCAACATGGAGGGACTAGCAGAGCAGACCAACATGGACGGACTAGCAGAGCAGACCAACATGGAGGGCCAGGCACAGCAGACCAACATGGAGGGACTAGCAGAGCAGACCAACATGGAGGGACTAGCAGAGCAGACCAACATGGAGGGACTAGCAGAGCAGACCAACATGGAGGGCCAGGCACAGCAGACCAACATGGAGGGACTAGCAGAGCAGACCAACATGGAGGGCCAGGCACAGCAGACCAACATGGAGGGACTAGCAGAGCAGACCAACATGGAGGGACAAGCAGAGCAGACCAACATGGAGGGACAGGCCCAGCAGACCAACATGGAGGGACTAGCAGAGCAGACCAACATGGAGGGACTAGCAGAGCAGACCAACATGGAGGGACTAGCAGAGCAGACCAACATGGAGGGACTAGCAGAGCAGACCAACATGGAGGGACTAGCAGAGCAGACCAACATGGAGGGCCAGGCACAGCAGACCAACATGGAGGGACTAGCAGAGCAGACCAACATGGAGGGACTAGCAGAGCAGACCAACATGGAGGGACTAGCAGAGCAGACCAACATGGAGGGCCAGGCACAGCAGACCAACATGGAGGGACTAGCAGAGCAGACCAACATGGAGGGACAAGCAGAGCAGACCAACATGGAGGGACTAGCAGAGCAGACCAACATGGAGGGCCAGGCACAGCAGACCAACATGGAGGGACTAGCAGAGCAGACCAACATGGAGGGACAAGCAGAGCAGACCAACATGGAGGGCCAGGCACAGCAGACCAACATGGAGGGACTAGCAGAGCAGACCAACATGGAGGGACAAGCAGAGCAGACCAACATGGAGGGGACAGGCCCAGCAGACCAACATGGAGGGACTAGCAGAGCAGACCAACATGGAGGGACTAGCAGAGCAGACCAACATGGAGGGACTAGCAGAGCAGACCAACATGGAGGGACTAGCAGAGCAGACCAACATGGAGGGACTAGCAGAGCAGACCAACATGGAGGGACTAGCAGAGCAGACCAACATGGAGGGCCAGGCACAGCAGACAAACATGGAGGGACTAGCAGAGCAGACCAACATGGAGGGACTAGCAGAGCAGACCAACATGGAGGGACTAGCAGAGCAGACCACGTGGAGGGACAAGCAGAGCAGACCAACATGGAGGGCCAGGCACAGCAGACCAACATGGAGGGACTAGCAGAGCAGACCAACATGGAGGGACTAGCAGAGCAGACCAACATGGAGGGACTAGCAGAGCAGACCAACATGGAGGGACTAGCAGAGCAGACCAACATGGAGGGACTAGCAGAGCAGACCAACATGGAGGGCCAGGCACAGCAGACCAACATGGAGGGACTAGCAGAGCAGACCAACATGGAGGGACAAGCAGAGCAGACCAACATGGAGGGACAGGCCCAGCAGACCAACATGGAGGGACTAGCAGAGCAGACCAACATGGAGGGACTAGCAGAGCAGACCAACATGGAGGGACTAGCAGAGCAGACCAACATGGAGGGCCAGGCACAGCAGACAAACATGGAGGGACTAGCAGAGCAGACCAACATGGAGGGACTAGCAGAGCAGACCAACATGGAGGGACTAGCAGAGCAGACCAACATGGAGGGACAAGCAGAGCAGACCAACATGGAGGGCCAGGCACAGCAGACCAACATGGAGGGACTAGCAGAGCAGACCAACATGGAGGGACTAGCAGAGCAGACCAACATGGAGGGACTAGCAGAGCAGACCAACATGGAGGGACAGGCCCAGCAGACCAACATGGAGGGACTAGCAGAGCAGACCAACATGGAGGGACAAGCAGAGCAGACCAACATGGAGGGACAGGCCCAGCAGACCAACATGGAGGGACAGGCCCAGCAGACCAACATGGAGGGACAGGCCCAGCAGACCAACATGGAGGGACTAGCAGAGCAGACCAACATGGAGGGCCAGGCACAGCAGACCAACATGGAGGGACTAGCAGAGCAGACCAACATGGAGGGACTAGCAGAGCAGACCAACATGGAGGGACTAGCAGAGCAGACCAACATGGAGGGACTAGCAGAGCAGACCAACATGGAGGGCCAGGCACAGCAGACCAAAATGGAGGGACTAGCAGAGCAGACCAACATGGAGGGACAAGCAGAGCAGACCAACATGGAGGGACAGGCCCAGCAGACCAACATGGAGGGACTAGCAGAGCAGACCAACATGGAGGGACAGGCCCAGCAGACCAACATGGAGGGACTAGCAGAGCAGACCAACATGGAGGGACTAGCAGAGCAGACCAACATGGAGGGACTAGCAGAGCAGACCAACATGGAGGGACTAGCAGAGCAGACCAACATGGAGGGACAAGCAGAGCAGACCAACATGGAGGGCCAGGCACAGCAGACCAACATGGAGGGACTAGCAGAGCAGACCAACATGGAGGGACTAGCAGAGCAGACCAACATGGAGGGACTAGCAGAGCAGACCAACATGGAGGGACTAGCAGAGCAGACCAACATGGAGGGCCAGGCACAGTAGACCAACATGGAGGGACTAGCAGAGCAGACCAACATGGAGGGACAAGCAGAGCAGACCAACATGGAGGGACAGGCCCAGCAGACCAACATGGAGGGACTAGCAGAGCAGACCAACATGGAGGGACTAGCAGAGCAGACCAACATGGAGGGACTAGCAGAGCAGACCAACATGGAGGGACTAGCAGAGCAGACCAACATGGAGGGACTAGCAGAGCAGACCAACATGGAGGGCCAGGCACAGCAGACCAACATGGAGGGACTAGCAGAGCAGACCAACATGGAGGGACTAGCAGAGCAGACCAACATGGAGGGACTAGCAGAGCAGACCAACATGGAGGGCCAGGCACAGCAGACCAACATGGAGGGACTAGCAGAGCAGACCAACATGGAGGGACAAGCAGAGCAGACCAACATGGAGGGACTAGCAGAGCAGACCAACATGGAGGGCCAGGCACAGCAGACCAACATGGAGGGACTAGCAGAGCAGACCAACATGGAGGGACAAGCAGAGCAGACCAACATGGAGGGACAGGCCCAGCAGACCAACATGGAGGGACAGGCCCAGCAGACCAACATGGAGGGACTAGCAGAGCAGACCAACATGGAGGGACTAGCAGAGCAGACCAACATGGAGGGACTAGCAGAGCAGACCAACATGGAGGGCCAGGCACAGCAGACCAACATGGAGGGACTAGCAGAGCAGACCAACATGGAGGGACAAGCAGAGCAGACCAACATGGAGGGACAGGCCCAGCAGACCAACATGGAGGGACTAGCAGAGCAGACCAACATGGAGGGACTAGCAGAGCAGACCAACATGGAGGGACTAGCAGAGCAGACCAACATGGAGGGACTAGCAGAGCAGACCAACATGGAGGGACTAGCAGAGCAGACCAACATGGAGGGACTAGCAGAGCAGACCAACATGGAGGGCCAGGCACAGCAGACAAACAAGGAGGGACTAGCAGAGCAGACCAACATGGAGGGACTAGCAGAGCAGACCAACATGGAGGGACTAGCAGAGCAGACCAACATGGAGGGACAAGCAGAGCAGACCAACATGGAGGGCCAGGCACAGCAGACCAACATGGAGGGACTAGCAGAGCAGACCAACATGGAGGGACTAGCAGAGCAGACCAACATGGAGGGACTAGCAGAGCAGACCAACATGGAGGGACTAGCAGAGCAGACCAACATGGAGGGACTAGCAGAGCAGACCAACATGGAGGGCCAGGCACAGCAGACCAACATGGAGGGACTAGCAGAGCAGACCAACATGGAGGGACAAGCAGAGCAGACCAACATGGAGGGACAGGCCCAGCAGACCAACATGGAGGGACTAGCAGAGCAGACCAACATGGAGGGACTAGCAGAGCAGACCAACATGGAGGGACTAGCAGAGCAGACCAACATGGAGGGACTAGCAGAGCAGACCAACATGGAGGGCCAGGCACAGCAGACAAACATGGAGGGACTAGCAGAGCAGACCAACATGGAGGGACTAGCAGAGCAGACCAACATGGAGGGACTAGCAGAGCAGACCAACATGGAGGGACAAGCAGAGCAGACCAACATGGAGGGCCAGGCACAGCAGACCAACATGGAGGGACTAGCAGAGCAGACCAACATGGAGGGACTAGCAGAGCAGACCAACATGGAGGGACTAGCAGAGCAGACCAACATGGAGGGACAGGCCCAGCAGACCAACATGGAGGGACTAGCAGAGCAGACCAACATGGAGGGACAAGCAGAGCAGACCAACATGGAGGGACAGGCCCAGCAGACCAACATGGAGGGACAGGCCCAGCAGACCAACATGGAGGGACAGGCCCAGCAGACCAACATGGAGGGACTAGCAGAGCAGACCAACATGGAGGGCAGGCACAGCAGACCAACATGGAGGGACTAGCAGAGCAGACCAACATGGAGGGACTAGCAGAGCAGACCAACATGGAGGGACTAGCAGAGCAGACCAACATGGAGGGCCAGGCACAGCAGACCAACATGGAGGGACTAGCAGAGCAGACCAACATGGAGGGACTAGCAGAGCAGACCAACATGGAGGGACTAGCAGAGCAGACCAACATGGAGGGCCAGGCACAGCAGACCAACATGGAGGGACTAGCAGAGCAGACCAACATGGAGGGCCAGGCACAGCAGACCAACATGGAGGGACTAGCAGAGCAGACCAACATGGAGGGACAAGCAGAGCAGACCAACATGGAGGGACAGGCCCAGCAGACCAACATGGAGGGACTAGCAGAGCAGACCAACATGGAGGGACTAGCAGAGCAGACCAACATGGAGGGACTAGCAGAGCAGACCAACATGGAGGGACTAGCAGAGCAGACCAACATGGAGGGACTAGCAGAGCAGACCAACATGGAGGGCCAGGCACAGCAGACCAACATGGAGGGACTAGCAGAGCAGACCAACATGGAGGGACTAGCAGAGCAGACCAACATGGAGGGACTAGCAGAGCAGACCAACATGGAGGGCCAGGCACAGCAGACCAACATGGAGGGACTAGCAGAGCAGACCAACATGGAGGGACAAGCAGAGCAGACCAACATGGAGGGACTAGCAGAGCAGACCAACATGGAGGGCCAGGCACAGCAGACCAACATGGAGGGACTAGCAGAGCAGACCAACATGGAGGGACAAGCAGAGCAGACCAACATGGAGGGCCAGGCACAGCAGACCAACATGGAGGGACTAGCAGAGCAGACCAACATGGAGGGACAAGCAGAGCAGACCAACATGGAGGGACAGGCCCAGCAGACCAACATGGAGGGACTAGCAGAGCAGACCAACATGGAGGGACTAGCAGAGCAGACCAACATGGAGGGACTAGCAGAGCAGACCAACATGGAGGGACTAGCAGAGCAGACCAACATGGAGGGACTAGCAGAGCAGACCAACATGGAGGGACTAGCAGAGCAGACCAACATGGAGGGCCAGGCACAGCAGACAAACATGGAGGGACTAGCAGAGCAGACCAACATGGAGGGACTAGCAGAGCAGACCAACATGGAGGGACTAGCAGAGCAGACCACAGTGGAGGGACAAGCAGAGCAGACCAACATGGAGGGCCAGGCACAGCAGACCAACATGGAGGGACTAGCAGAGCAGACCAACATGGAGGGACTAGCAGAGCAGACCAACATGGAGGGACTAGCAGAGCAGACCAACATGGAGGGACTAGCAGAGCAGACCAACATGGAGGGACTAGCAGAGCAGACCAACATGGAGGGCCAGGCACAGCAGACCAACATGGAGGGACTAGCAGAGCAGACCAACATGGAGGGACAAGCAGAGCAGACCAACATGGAGGGACAGGCCCAGCAGACCAACATGGAGGGACTAGCAGAGCAGACCAACATGGAGGGACTAGCAGAGCAGACCAACATGGAGGGACTAGCAGAGCAGACCAACATGGAGGGCCAGGCACAGCAGACAAACATGGAGGGACTAGCAGAGCAGACCAACATGGAGGGACTAGCAGAGCAGACCAACATGGAGGGACTAGCAGAGCAGACCAACATGGAGGGACAAGCAGAGCAGACCAACATGGAGGGCCAGGCACAGCAGACCAACATGGAGGGACTAGCAGAGCAGACCAACATGGAGGGACTAGCAGAGCAGACCAACATGGAGGGACTAGCAGAGCAGACCAACATGGAGGGACAGGCCCAGCAGACCAACATGGAGGGACTAGCAGAGCAGACCAACATGGAGGGACAAGCAGAGCAGACCAACATGGAGGGACAGGCCCAGCAGACCAACATGGAGGGACAGGCCCAGCAGACCAACATGGAGGGACAGGCCCAGCAGACCAACATGGAGGGACTAGCAGAGCAGACCAACATGGAGGGCCAGGCACAGCAGACCAACATGGAGGGACTAGCAGAGCAGACCAACATGGAGGGACTAGCAGAGCAGACCAACATGGAGGGACTAGCAGAGCAGACCAACATGGAGGGACTAGCAGAGCAGACCAACATGGAGGGCCAGGCACAGCAGACCAAAATGGAGGGACTAGCAGAGCAGACCAACATGGAGGGACAAGCAGAGCAGACCAACATGGAGGGACAGGCCCAGCAGACCAACATGGAGGGACTAGCAGAGCAGACCAACATGGAGGGACTAGCAGAGCAGACCAACATGGAGGGACTAGCAGAGCAGACCAACATGGAGGGACTAGCAGAGCAGACCAACATGGAGGGACTAGCAGAGCAGACCAACATGGAGGGCCAGGCACAGCAGACCAACATGGAGGGACTAGCAGAGCAGACCAACATGGAGGGACTAGCAGAGCAGACCAACATGGAGGGACAGGCCCAGCAGACCAACATGGAGGGACTAGCAGAGCAGACCAACATGGAGGGACTAGCAGAGCAGACCAACATGGAGGGCCAGGCACAGCAGACCAACATGGAGGGACTAGCAGAGCAGACCAACATGGAGGGACTAGCAGAGCAGACCAACATGGAGGGACAGGCCCAGCAGACCAACATGGAGGGACTAGCAGAGCAGACCAACATGGAGGGACTAGCAGAGCAGACCAACATGGAGGGACTAGCAGAGCAGACCAACATGGAGGGACAGGCCCAGCAGACCAACATGGAGGGACTAGCAGAGCAGACCAACATGGAGGGACTAGCAGAGCAGACCAACATGGAGGGCCAGGCACAGCAGACCAACATGGAGGGACTAGCAGAGCAGACCAACATGGAGGGACTAGCAGAGCAGACCAACATGGAGGGACAGGCCCAGCAGACCAACATGGAGGGACTAGCAGAGCAGACCAACATGGAGGGACTAGCAGAGCAGACCAACATGGAGGGACTAGCAGAGCAGACCAACATGGAGGGACTAGCAGAGCAGACCAACATGGAGGGCCAGGCACAGCAGACCAACATGGAGGGACTAGCAGAGCAGACCAACATGGAGGGACTAGCAGAGCAGACCAACATGGAGGGCCAGGCACAGCAGACCAACATGGAGGGACTAGCAGAGCAGACCAACATGGAGGGACAAGCAGAGCAGACCAACATGGAGGGACAGGCCCAGCAGACCAACATGGAGGGACTAGCAGAGCAGACCAACATGGAGGGACTAGCAGAGCAGACCAACATGGAGGGACTAGCAGAGCAGACCAACATGGAGGGACTAGCAGAGCAGACCAACATGGAGGGACTAGCAGAGCAGACCAACATGGAGGGACTAGCAGAGCAGACCAACATGGAGGGCCAGGCACAGCAGACCAACATGGAGGGACTAGCAGAGCAGACCAACATGGAGGGACTAGCAGAGCAGACCAACATGGAGGGACTAGCAGAGCAGACCACATGGAGGGACAAGCAGAGCAGACCAACATGGAGGGACTAGGCACGAGCAGACCAACATGGAGGGACTAGCAGAGCAGACCAACATGGAGGGACTAGCAGAGCAGACCAACATGGAGGGACTAGCAGAGCAGACCAACATGGAGGGACTAGCAGAGCAGACCAACATGGAGGGACTAGCAGAGCAGACCAACATGGAGGGCCAGGCACAGCAGACCAACATGGAGGGACTAGCAGAGCAGACCAACATGGAGGGACAAGCAGAGCAGACCAACATGGAGGGACAGGCCCAGCAGACCAACATGGAGGGACTAGCAGAGCAGACCAACATGGAGGGACTAGCAGAGCAGACCAACATGGAGGGACTAGCAGAGCAGACCAACATGGAGGGACTAGCAGAGCAGACCAACATGGAGGGCCAGGCACAGCAGACAAACATGGAGGGACTAGCAGAGCAGACCAACATGGAGGGACTAGCAGAGCAGACCAACATGGAGGGACTAGCAGAGCAGACCAACATGGAGGGACAAGCAGAGCAGACCAACATGGAGGGCCAGGCACAGCAGACCAACATGGAGGGACTAGCAGAGCAGACCAACATGGAGGGACTAGCAGAGCAGACCAACATGGAGGGACTAGCAGAGCAGACCAACATGGAGGGACAGGCCCAGCAGACCAACATGGAGGGACTAGCAGAGCAGACCAACATGGAGGGACAAGCAGAGCAGACCAACATGGAGGGACAGGCCAGCAGACAACATGGAGGGACAGGCCCAGCAGACCAACATGGAGGGACAGGCCCAGCAGACCAACATGGAGGGACTAGCAGAGCAGACCAACATGGAGGGCCAGGCACAGCAGACCAACATGGAGGGACTAGCAGAGCAGACCAACATGGAGGGACTAGCAGAGCAGACCAACATGGAGGGACTAGCAGAGCAGACCAACATGGAGGGACTAGCAGAGCAGACCAACATGGAGGGCCAGGCACAGCAGACCAACATGGAGGGACTAGCAGAGCAGACCAACATGGAGGGACAAGCAGAGCAGACCAACATGGAGGGACAGGCCCAGCAGACCAACATGGAGGGACTAGCAGAGCAGACCAACATGGAGGGACTAGCAGAGCAGACCAACATGGTGGGCCAGGCACAGCAGACCAACATGGAGGGACTAGCAGAGCAGACCAACATGGAGGGACTAGCAGAGCAGACCAACATGGAGGGACAGGCAGAGCAGACCAACATGGAGGGACTAGCAGAGCAGACCAACATGGAGGGACTAGCAGAGCAGACCAACATGGAGGGCCAGGCACAGCAGACCAACATGGAGGGACTAGCAGAGCAGACCAACATGGAGGGACTAGCAGAGCAGACCAACATGGAGGGACAGGCCCAGCAGACCAACATGGAGGGACTAGCAGAGCAGACCAACATGGAGGGACTAGCAGAGCAGACCAACATGGAGGGACTAGCAGAGCAGACCAACATGGAGGGACAGGCCCAGCAGACCAACATGGAGGGACTAGCAGAGCAGACCAACATGGAGGGACTAGCAGAGCAGACCAACATGGAGGGACTAGCAGAGCAGACCAACATGGAGGGACTAGCAGAGCAGACCAACATGGAGGGACTAGCAGAGCAGACCAACATGGAGGGACTAGCAGAGCAGACCAACATGGAGGGACAAGCAGAGCAGACCAACATGGAGGGACAGGCCCAGCAGACCAACATGGAGGGACAGGCCAGCAGACCAACATGGAGGGACTAGCAGAGCAGACCAACATGGAGGGACTAGCAGAGCAGACCAACATGGAGGGACTAGCAGAGCAGACCAACATGGATGGGACTAGCAGAGCAGACCAACATGGAGGGCCAGGCACAGCAGACCAACATGGAGGGACTAGCAGAGCAGACCAACATGGAGGGACAAGCAGAGCAGACCAACATGGAGGGACAGGCCCAGCAGACCAACATGGAGGGACTAGCAGAGCAGACCAACATGGAGGGACTAGCAGAGCAGACCAACATGGAGGGACTAGCAGAGCAGACCAACATGGAGGGACTAGCAGAGCAGACCAACATGGAGGGACAAGCAGAGCAGACCAACATGGAGGGACAGGCCCAGCAGACCAACATGGAGGGACTAGCAGAGCAGACCAACATGGAGGGACTAGCAGAGCAGACCAACATGGAGGGACTAGCAGAGCAGACCAACATGGAGGGACTAGCAGAGCAGACCAACATGGAGGGCCAGGCACAGCAGACCAACATGGAGGGACTAGCAGAGCAGACCAACATGGAGGGACTAGCAGAGCAGACCAACATGGAGGGACTAGCAGAGCAGACCAACAGTGGAGGACAAGCAGAGCAGACCAACATGGAGGGACAGGCACAGCAGACCAACATGGAGGGACTAGCAGAGCAGACCAACATGGAGGGACTAGCAGAGCAGACCAACATGGAGGGACTAGCAGAGCAGACCAACATGGAGGGACTAGCAGAGCAGACCAACATGGAGGGACTAGCAGAGCAGACCAACATGGAGGGACAGGCACAGCAGACCAACATGGAGGGACTAGCAGAGCAGACCAACATGGAGGGACAAGCAGAGCAGACCAACATGGAGGGACAGGCCCAGCAGACCAACATGGAGGGACTAGCAGAGCAGACCAACATGGAGGGACTAGCAGAGCAGACCAACATGGAGGGACTAGCAGAGCAGACCAACATGGAGGGACTAGCAGAGCAGACCAACATGGAGGGCCAGGCACAGCAGACCAACATGGAGGGACTAGCAGAGCAGACCAACATGGAGGGACTAGCAGAGCAGACCAACATGGAGGGACTAGCAGAGCAGACCAACATGGAGGGACAAGCAGAGCAGACCAACATGGAGGGCCAGGCACAGCAGACCAACATGGAGGGACTAGCAGAGCAGACCAACATGGAGGGACTAGCAGAGCAGACCAACATGGAGGGACTAGCAGAGCAGACCAACATGGAGGGACAGGCCAGCAGACCAACATGGAGGGACTAGCAGAGCAGACCAACATGGAGGGACAAGCAGAGCAGACCAACATGGAGGGACAGGCCCAGCAG
>NW_028155250.1:0-81953 GCF_963514095.1 Eutrigla gurnardus | reverse complement strand
AAGCCTTATATAAAACAAGCACCTGGAGTTCATGAGACACATCCTGTAATAATAATGCACATTATTCTCTGCAAGTCTCATTTCTCCGACTTCCCGATCTATGGGAAGTCTTTGTCAATATTTACACGTGGATCCACGTGAATATATTTATCGCGCCCGGCTGATACGTCCTCCCTTTGTTGACACAAAGCCACAGAGTTATTTTTGAATACTCTTGCACCACATTCTTTATCTGAAACCCTTGAGGTGCTAGTGTGGGTCTGAATGTGTGCACGTCCTCTGCATGAATGTGGACAACCTTGCACAACAACACAAAAAAGAAAAGAGAGCCGGGAGCCGGCGTGCACACACACAGTAACAGACGCCGTGGAAGGGCACGTCAGATCAGGGCCGGGATAACGGCTTTTTATGGCTTGGCAACGACCAACTGTACATGCCATACACACACACACACACCTAACATCTGGATATGTGTGTGTGTGTTTTCCAGTGTAAGCACAGAGCGATCTCTCCGACCAGACCTTGACTTGTTCTTGGCACGTCGTCCCGGGTTACAACACCTCCGCAGAGAGAGAAAGGCAACACAATGAAAACAGGAAGCCAATTCTTAGATGACAGAAAGAAGAAGAAAAAAAAAAAAGAAGTCAGGGGAGAGAAGGCTCGCGTGTGCGTGTGTGTGTTTTTGCAACCGCAGTGACATTAGGGGAACGGCCTGTACTGTAATAAGCCCTACCGAAAGCAGAAATGACCCGGACCGTACATGACAGAGTGTGCCTGCCAGCAGAGCGCTTATGCAACAAGTTATGCAAGTCGGGCTGCACACAAGTGAAGCGTTACTGGATCACAAGCCGCTGCTATTCAACCTCCAAAAGAACTGAAAACAAGCGCACCTTTGGACTCGATTTATTTCTGTTCAACAGCTTTAGAATCGATTGACGGAGAGGAAAAAACATTGATTGTTTATTACGATGCTAAAAACTGGCATTATTTGGTTGGGCTAAGATGCTAGCGGTAGCTTTTAAATGTTGTCATAGCAACGGCAAACAATGCTTTATTTTATAATTTTTTTTTTTTTTTTTTTTGTCGGCTGCATATTCAAGAGACATAATTTGTGAGCGTATGGCGGGCAGAGGAGCATATGGCTGAATTAGCCGGCAAAAAGCAGCCACTTAACCTTTGGAGAGCAAAGACATGTAAGCGGAGGTGTAGACTGAGCCCCCCCCCCCCCCCCCCCACCGTGTCCCCTCATTTGCATTAATCACATCGGGCCCCTCTGCTGCTTCTTCTAACTCCCTGATTCATCAGTGTAGGATCAACTGTAATATTATTATTTATTATTTTACATATGCTGCAGTATTTCTGCTAAAGTGCGTTGGACTCATATCCATCACATCGATGTGAGCTCATTGATTGCCCTCACGGGGGGGGTGGGGGGTAATTTTAATGCCCATTCAAGTGCAATCTACTCCATCATGACTAATATCTGCACACATTCATTGAACACACTAATCTTATGAAGCACATATTTTGTTACGGGTGTTTTTGCAGGCGTCCGTAAGTCTATAAAAAAAAACCCAATGTGCAATTAATTGAAACTTGAAAAAAAAAAAAAGTAGTTTGAAGTCGAGCCCAGAGTTTCAATTTACTATTTCCTTCCCTTTTTTATTGCCAGTGCTGAGGTGCCCCTGAGCGGGGTACTTAACCCCCCCAGCTGCCCCAGGTGGGCTCCTCAGTAGCCGACACATCAGCCTGTGATTGTGGCTGCTTCCAGGTGTGAGTGTGAGGAAACGGTGAGAGTGTGTCACCGGAGAGTTCCTGGAAAAATCTAATCTGGTTAAAAGAGCGGACGCCGACGGCTGCCTGCAAGGGAAGAAAAACAAATCCACAACTGTGGTTGAAAGTAAAGTACAGGTGATTTGTAGTAAATCAGCTTAGTGGTGCGACACCAGTCTTCTGGGGGGGCCAGGGCGCGTGTGCTATAAGGGCCAGGGATAGGGTTTTAGTGCGGGGCATGGCCCTGCTTGTGGCACGGGGACATAAATTGTGAGGAAATGCCTGCGTGGTGCCTCGCTTCAAGGAGAAAGGAGTTGTGTGTGGGGTCACGGGGGGGCAAAAGGGGGAGGAACCCCTCGGGTACACACAGCCAGGCAGCCACCCAGCCAGATGCCCGTCACTCTAGTTAGCCAGCTAAAGTGCTAACAGGGAGGGGAGGCCTCCCTCCGTGCTTGGTAACAGCCGGGATCGGCCATTTCCACTGCCAAATTAAAGCGATAAATCTGGAGGCCCCCTTTGATGGCGAGAGGGTTGAACTTGTTAGTTAGGAAAGATGGGGTAAAGCGGCACGGAGGGACTCGCACACTTGACATCAGCTGTTACTCTTGTCGAGTGTGTTTTAAATAATAGTTTTTTTCCCCCGTCAGCGTAGAAAAAAAAATCCCCCAAAAAGACAAAAAAAAGCACACACTCCGCTCGGGGGACTCGTTCAAACTGCACAAATCAAAAAGGCACTTCATTTCAATGAGAAAGAAAAAAAATATTTCAACTAATTCAATTCAGTGACGATTTTTTCTTTGCACAAAAAAAAAAAACACGCTCATCGGGAATGAATGAAGGCACATTAATGTGGATTTAATAAAACTGAAACGTCACAAAAAAGAGGAATCTCCAAATGGGGATTCTTGCAGTGTTAGTGGGAGTCCTGGGTCACGTTACCACAGATTGAGCCCAGAGCTGACATAATGAAATGTTGTGAAACTGTGTGTGTGTGCATGTGTGTGTGTTGGGAGGCGAGGGACGGGGTGGTGATCAGGTGCCACTAACGCCGCTTCCCTTTTCGCTTCCCTCTCTGAGATGTTGCACAAGCGTCGTTGCAGCGACGGTGGGCCTCAGTCATTTCATAAAACAGGGGGCCGTAAACGAGAACAAGCTGCCAATCAAGTAAACTTCCTGCAAACGAGCGGCAGCACAGAGCTGTACAATTATTCCATAATTATATATAATATAACTGCAGTTGCAAATGTATGCAAAGTAAAAACAAATCTAATTCCTTTATTTGAATTTAACACAAACAAATATGGGAATAATACTATTTAAAGTTGGTTGGGATCTTTTCAAGTCTGCAGAGTTACTGCAGGGGGGTGCCCCGAACTTTGTTTTCTTCCAAAAATGTAAAATATGTCAGAAAAAATACACCTTAACATGAATACAACTTATCGGCAAATATTTGTCACGGCCACTGTCAGAATAAAATAAAAATAAAATAAACGGAGCCGAGAGAGGGGGCAATATTCAGAGAAAAACAAGTTGCAAAGCTACGGTATTATGGAGGTCATAGAGGAAGTTAACACGTTGCTTGACCGGATGTTTGCATTTGCTATGACAACAAGTGAAAGCTAACGCTAGCATCTTAGCCCAACCGCCCGGATCAATAATCACCCATAAGATGACAATTTGGCCTCATATAAATACAACCACTATATTAGAAAAAATAAATGTTCATTCGGGAAGTGAGCTAGCATAGATGCCGGTTGTTAGCATCGTAATAAACTTATAAAGTCGCAAACTCCCGACTTGTTTTACTCTGAATACCCCCCCCCCCCCCCCCCCCTTTTTACTACAGTGACCCAAATACGACGTCGTAGAATTGTGATGTAAAAATGCCAATAAAGAATAAAATGATGTTCTGTTAATATCACATTAAGCCAATAAAAAACAACCATTGAAAAACGTTGAAGACCTCTGATCTTAAAAAGTAACAGTCAAGAAGAAGTCTGCTCCAGTTCCAGTCATGTGACATGCAGCAATCCTATCATTCGCATTTTGGTCAACTTGTAAAAATCTATTTGTTCCTCGGCTGTAAAAAAAAAAAAAAAAAGGAAAAAAAAGAAGAAAAAGCGTCCTATAAATATAAACGTTGGGGCGCCTCCAGGTACTCTCACCACTTCCTTTATTCAAAGAGTGTTTTAACTTTAAGTTAAGTGAGTAGTGCAGGCATCTCCTCCCACGATGCAACAGTTCCACCACCATGAGGAGTGTGGATTAGCCCACTGAGCCGGGCCTCACGGGGGGGGGGGGGGGGGGAGTGATGGTGTATTCCCTCGCCTGTCAACCCGCCGACACACTAAGTGCTCGTTCGCCCATTAGCCTAAATAATGTGGTGTGCAATGGTGCATCGTCCTGTATGCCGGTCCAGCGTGTGTGTGTGTGTGTGTGGAGGAAATGCAGAAAAAAAAGCACGTTATGACGCAGCAGAGAGAAAGTAGACCTCGACTCGGGGCGGCGAGGAGGAGGGGGGGAGGTTTGGGTGCAACAATACTCACACCATCACCAGCGCTCGCATCACCCCGCTCAGCTATGTGATCTCATAATGCCGCCATTCAGGGTGACATGTCGGGGCAGAGAAAGGCGGCGTTTGTTTTCGGAGCCTCTGCCGTGGAAGACGAGAGAATATCTGTTTTGGTGACAGAGAGCCCGAACTCACACTTTGACACTTGTTGTTCCAACCTACTTTCTCCCTCTTGCAGGTGGAGTATGTACACGATGTTTGCAACAGATGCCCCCCCCCCTCCCCCCGGGGATCGCAGTCTAAACAGAATCTTTCATCAAAGACAATCGCAGAATTAAACATACGAGTTCGAGAGCCCGTCTTTGCTCACAGCGTCACACGGAGAAAAAGTAGGCCAACCGCGTTGACGCGACACGTTTCAAACATTAACCACCGCTGGTCATCTCAGAATCCGACGACGCTGTCGATCTTCCGCCGCATGCATTTCAATTAACATGTGACCGACGTGCATTCTTAAAACGATTTTTCTGAAGATCAGCAAAAGTCGTGCATAAAGGCCCCTATCTGTGTTTTTTCCCCTGCAATGTAGTCACCGAAATCAGGCAAAACGGTCTCACATGCCCGCTTGCGTGAGATGGCATGACACTATTTAGCGGCCATTAAAGACGAGAAAAAAACCCTGTGTGAGAGCTCCAACAACAGGGCTGCACTGTTCCTCCAGAATACGGCTGCTCAAGCACAAATTCAACATGGTCACCATCTCTGCAGCACGGATGAACAAAAATGCTCTCTTAGATTAAAATACCAATTTAGTCCATCTAGTCCTGCATATACAGAGACATTTGCAAATGTCTTGTCTTTTATAGCCCCGAACAAATGTGATGCATGAATTCATTTCATCTGGGTGATTCACAATGTGAATCATCGCACCTGATCAGAAGTGATAATTGATGCATTTAAACAGGAATTAACAGAGGATTGTGTCTGAAAACTGAGTAAATGAGTAAACAAAGATATGCACGCTGTAAAAGACTGCATGTTAAATTGACTCTTGTGGAGTGAAGTTTGATCATAAACGGTCTTTTTATATGAAGTGTTCGGTAAACAGCGTGCAGAAAGCGAGCGGTAGTCAAAAGGAGGAAAAAGAGATTCGTCCCACAAGTCAAATGTCTTCCATCACGTGTTTTCCTCTGGAGTGCGCATGGCGACACTGACCTGTTAAGTTTTACAACAACAACAACATAAAGGGTCGGCTCAAACATTAAAAGACAGACGGAAAGGCGTCCAGGCCGGATATTCCGATTGGACGGCCGATGAAAGCGAAGGTTAACTTGACACGAGTAGAAAAGCTTTGGCTCACTTTTCATTTTTCCACCCTCATGCACTTCTGGATCCTGCTGCTGCAGCCTTCTGGTTTCTTGCAGCACCAGGACACACTGCTTTTTTAACTGTAGGCTCTGATATTCTTCTCTGCAGGGAAAGCGGCTGGATGATTCTCGGGAGTCAGGGAGGCTAAACGGGAAATTAAATTACAGAGTATCTGTCGATGGCCCGACCAATATCACACTCGCTGGGGTTTTTTAAACGGTGTAAACAGGGGCAGGAGTGAGAGTGAGAGAGTGGCAGACAGACAGATTAGAGAGAGAGAGAGAGAGAGAGAACGTACGTGTCTGTGTGCGTGTGCATGTGTGTGTGTGTGTGACAGACGGGGGGAGGCAGACAAGCGCAGTCACCAACAAAAACATAGCCTGGCTGTTCACTGAGCCTACATAAATGGCTTACGTAAGACAGTACTCTCAGTACCAAAAAACAGCCAAAATCCATAAACACACACACACACGCACGCACGCTGGTTTCACTACATTTGCGAGGACCATGCACGTCTCCATTCGACTCATGTCCTCGATCGTTGAAGTGAAAGTGAAGCGATGAGCCAAGTGACATTAAAAAGTATGAAAAAGATCCTGATTCCCGAAAAATCTGGTTCACATACAAAAAAAAGCAAAAACAAGCACACAGACACACACACACACACACACACACACACACACACACACACACACACACACACACACACACACACACACACACACACACACACACACACACACACACACACACACACACACACACACACACACACACACACACACACACACACACACACACACACTTGCAGGAACACACACAGACGCAGTATGCTGTCAGAACAATGAGTACAGACACCAGACGGGCTGGCTCTCTTGCTCTCTCTGGCTCTCTCTCTCTCCTTCCCTTTCCTTCCTCGCTCTACCTTCGGCGTTGTAATGAGTCGTGCTGTACAGTTTTATTTACACCGAGCCTCCTTATCGGCGCTCCAGCAGCACAGAGACTGCCAGTTGGAGAGGCCAGGCCACGGCACTGCCCGTTCCCTGTAGTGGAGTAGGTGTGTACCGCCATGCTACCGGCACATTTCATTCTTTATCAGGAGAGGACTGGGCCGCCGCCAGGCCGCCTCTCAGAATAACAACACACACACACACACACACACACGCACAGGTTGCAATAAGTCACCCACAACTACAGGCACATTATTACACAGGTCTTGCAGCACAATCTGGAGGTCATTTAAACCATCTTTTTCATAATGCAGGAATAAAGGTGTTTTATTTTTTAACGTAAATGCATTTTTTTTTTAGCCGACGTGATCCAAGAAGCATGTGACAGAAGGCAACATGCAGGAGGTGGCTTAGCTCAACATCTGACGCAATCACGACATAATTCTCACTGCCTGTTTTGGCAAAATGGCAAAAATTGTTTTGAAAACTACTGTCAAGTGATATCATGAAATAAATTACTTCCAATGATTGCATAACAATAACATAATAGGAAAATGCATGTCCAGGATATCGCTACATATCAATCTAGCATCATAACCGCAACGACATCCATCGGCTAGCTAGCTTTGCAAGTAGCATTTGAAAATGCAGCTGGTAAACAGGAATCACACCGTGTGTTTTGTGTTTATAACGCTCCTAGCTCACTAGTTCTCTTCATAACGACGTGAGAAGTCGTGCACTTGCTTCAGCTTGTCGTTTGCTGAGCGATAGTCATACGAAGACGTACATCGTCCCACTAAGGCGTGCAAATCAATCAATCTTTAGCAGAAGCAGGAGCTCAAACTGTAAGATTGAACAGTTGACGGCTGCATAAAACTATGAATAAAATATATTTTTATCGTTTCAAAAAATGTCATGAATGAGCATAAAAAATATTCCTCCACCAGTATGCGATTGGCTGTGGCGGACAGACGGACAAACACACACTGGACTGAATACATAATCTCCTGGGGCAGATGATAATGTAGCTGGATTTGATTTTTTTTAAAGGGTTTCCCCCCCAATGCTTTTTCAAGATGGCCATCAGCTAATATAAAAGACTAAACCGAGATACTGATCACGAGGAGACGGTAGCTGTCTGGTAGTAAATGAAGCTCACAGGACATTCACAATCAAAGTGAACGAACACAAAGTGGCTGCAACCTGGAACCCAGATAAGGCAATATGCAGATGACACTGCGGTATCCATGAAAGGCAAATCTCACAAATGCCGGCCGGACGCCGAGTCTCCCGATAGAAACGACTTTACGGGCGCGAGAAAACAATGCAGATAAGAGGACATAATCTTCTCCTTTTATAGCGAGTGACGACGGGGGGAAAAGCCATAAAAAAAAAAAAAAAAAAAAAAAGGCACAGGAACAATGTTTGCTCCCGATGATATTGTTAGACGGCGAGGGGAGGAGGGGGGGGGGGGGGGAAGAAATCAAAGGGAAGTGAGGGAACGCGAGGGAGGGAGGGCGAGAAAGAGGAGGAAACAGATGAAGACAGAGAATATTCAGGTCGCATTTGACAGCTTTACGGTCTGTTGCACCGAATGGGATGTCTAGGGACGTGGCAAAGCAGACAAATATTGACTTGCAGAGCGTTAGATTGAACACACACACACACACACACACACACACACACACACACACACACACACACACACACACACACACACACACACACACACACACACACACACACACACAGAGAAAATACACAATGCACTTCCACATGGAGCCTCTAAATCCACCCCTTCAAAATGGATGAGCTCACGTTGCAACATCAGTCACTCTTGTTTTGTTTTTTTTGTATGTTTTTTGCCCAGCTCAACCTCTTAATCCATTTTGCTTGCAAAACAATTTGTCCAGTAGGTCACGGACAGTTTCCTGCCCCTCACCGCCCCCCCGCTCTGTTCCTACTCTTTTATTTCTCCCCTCTCCTTTGCCTTACTTTCTCTGAACGACGGAGCCATTTCCAGAGCTTTCGCCCCGTGGGAGATCGAGGGCATCTCAGTCCACCGATCCATCCCTCCCTCCCTCCTCTCCTGCAGTCTCTCTCTCTCTCTCTCTCTCTCTCTCTCTCTCTCTCTCCTGTCCTCCTTAGTTTTGACGTCAGAGAAACCTGGTTTAAAGTGTGCATTCACACGAACGCATGCATCATTTAAAAACCATTTCTCCAGCTTTTCTAAACTGCCATAACGTCTTGTTTTGTGTATGTTTTTTTTTTTAAGATAAGTACAATCAGATTACTGTCAAAGTGGCGATGGGCACGTAGCATCGGGGGGTTTAAAGACGACTCGTGACATAATGATAACAGCGTCTTATCATCTCTTCTCAAAACAAATGTTCGTCAGAGACTTTATCCTAATTTGACTGGAGGTTTTTTTTTTTTTGGCTTCCTATTAAAAATAAAAAAAAGTCCAGTTTGATGTCTTTCTACTTGCGTTTCACGTTTTGCTTCCAGTTTATTTTATTAGCCGGTCCAGACTGGAATATCTTGACAAGTGCTGGAAGGATGGATGGCCGTGACTTTTTAATGTGGCGTTATTAATCGTCCCCGGAGGATGAACCCTAATAAATGTGTTCCCTTGATTTTCCCTTCAGTGCCAACATGAGGTTGACATATTTGGTTTTGCCTCAGATGGACTGCCACGACATTTGGCAAATATATTCCACAGAAGATGAATTGTAATAACTTCTCTGACTTTTCGACTAGAACCATGGCTTATTTGAAAGATCTCTCCGAACACAGAACATTTATCTGACTGTAGAAAGGTCGGGAGGATACTGCTAGAAAACCTTCACAGCTTAGTGAAAAAGTTCTCTCACTCCAGCCCGTTTTAAAAGCAAAAGTTTATTGTTGTCTGGTTGGCTTATCTTAGCGATGCCCCATGGTCGGACATAAAGCAGTCGCATCCCTTCGTGTGTGTAAAATGAAAACGGTTGATGAAGCGGTATCGTTTCTGGGAATGATGGCCGTATGAAGAGAATCACATCCAGGTTGTTAAAACAGGTCATTTTCCCAGGTGTAGGAACACAAACACACAAATCCATGCCCTGCCTGTCCAGAAACACCAATTACCCTGCCATCGCCAGACACTGACCAAGTGTTTCAACCCCCCCACCACCAGTCTCTCCAAACCCTGACCCCCCCCTCCCCCCTGGCTGCCCCTAGAGGTGAAAGGTGCCATGTGTTTCCAGCTTTGCTTTCAACCCCCCTCTGTTTAAAAAAAAAAAAAAAAAAAAAAATGAGGCTTTGACATGGATCCGTGTTGTTCCTGCGGGCCACAGATGCAAGGATGTCTTCAGGGCCCTTATGGTGGATATGTGTGTATTTTTGTGTACATTGATGTGTGTGAAGAAGAAGAAGAAGAAGAAGAAGAAGAAGGAGGAAGGAAACAAGAGCTGGATGCATGGAGGAACCACCCGGGGGGCTCTCCTGGTGCGAGGAGGCAGGAAGTAAGTTAGGCTGCTCTAAAACGCCAAAGTGGACCATTTCTCAGGAGCCTCGGGGGTCTGGTATTAATAGATCCTGGTCCGACAGGGCTGGGTGGGCTTCTGGTGAAATATACGTTGACATGAGTGACCTGCTGCAGTTTGAGTCCGTAGTGGGGTTTTTTTTTCAAAAGAGGCCTTGATCAGATTAAGCTCGACTTCATTAACTTGATTTTCAGTCTCAATAAATGAATCCATCCCTTGAAGCTTTGAAGTCTTCGCTACCCGTTAACGGTAATCCCGTTTTCCCCAAACCAACGCTCAAAGACACGTGAACCTCTCAGGAGGAACTTATTTTTAAAAGACTTATTTCTAAAATATGAGATGGACTGCTACTGAAATGCATTACACTATAAAGAGCTGTGTGGCTGCAGAAGTTAATTTTTTTGCTACAATGATATAGCTTTTCTTTTTTAAATTCATTAACTTAAGTACAATTTTACTTTTTTTAACATATTTGCGGTTTTAGATTTTCTTTTATATTATTATTATTATTATTATTATTATTATTATTATTATTATTATTATTATGTGATATATGTTAGTCTGTCATGTTGTGTGTTCTTTTTTGTAAGCTGAGGGATAAATAAAGTGTCTATCTACCGGCCTACCTTACTATCTAACTATTTTAACTTTGCATTATGAAACGATCATCATGTGATGCTTAAAAAAATAAATTGAAATCCATTTAGCAGAAAACCTGATGCCTACATTACCCACAATGCAACTTGACCTCAGCTCAGCGTAGAGCCATAAAGAGTAATAAAAACTTTATTCTCCCCAAGACTTGTAAACAGTCTTCCCCCTTTTTACTGCATACATTTGGAGCATCAATTATTAATCATATCAGTAACCGTACACGATATCAGTCGTGACTCTGGAGGTCAGAGAGGCCTAAACGACCTGACCCTCGGTTCAAGGTCAACTTATGGAGTGACCAGTAAAACCAGTGGGGCAGTAAGTTAATGTACAACCGGATAGAAGACGAGAGGCTGTTCCTTCCATTGATGATGCACTCTGGTGTCTGACTTACTACAACCGTTAACTCCGCCAACCAGTCAACGCCAGGTCACGGCAATTTCAACGGCAATCGTGTTAAAAAGCTGCTTTTCTCCTCGACCCCGAACTTCTCATCCTGTTGCTCTTTTTAATTCTTCACGGGGAGATCAACCTCCGAGCCTTGTTTGTTTCTTCAACAGCTCGTGAATGTTCCCGTTTCTCCCGCCTTAAAACGTCAAACCCAAACTCCTTTGCACCAAATTGCTTTGGAAAAAAAACAAAAAAACAACAACCGTTGACATGAAACAGAAGCTGGCAACACCACCCTCCAATAAGCACACAGCCGGCTCTGGATTTTGGAATTGCAATGTACACTGTTGTCCGTGGAGATTTAAGCCGTAAACACACGTTAGCTCGGAAATGCTCGATGCTCGCAGACGTTTGCATGCTCTGGATAACAACAATGAGACTAAAGCCCTGCTGTAGGCACCAGAACAAACAACATTGGCGGTTTATCATCTTGAGAGCATGAATGTGCTCTAGTAGATCACATGCAAATATGCCTTAGATACCTTTTACTAAAAGCCATCATCCAAACTGAACAACACTACAGGTTGTTATCGTTTTGCAATAAGATCCATGTAAGGTTCTTCTTTCTGTTTTCTGGGGACCATGAATATCCATAATATTTATAGTCATCCGGCCAGTAGTTTCCAAAGATATCTGCAGCTCCGGGCCACATCGCTAGCGGGGGGCTGAGAGTTTAATTTTCATACACAAATTCTTTATTCTAGACATGTGCCGGCGAGAGAGAGAGAGTCTGACAGACACGAGACTCTGACCAGAAGTTGAACCCTTAACCCCCGTGACCACCAAAGACTCGTCGTCCAGCCCAGCTGCTGGGAATCCAGCAATTGACATCCTCTTTACAGTGTTGTAAATTCATTTATAGTTCAAGAGGGGAGGAAGGGATGAGATGGCTGCTGCATTCGTGGCAGGAAAACTCATTTGTTGCCTTGGAGGGTGGGTGGGTGGGGGGGTTTAGGGATTGTGCAGGTTCTGGACTCAGGTTTAAGGTGGTTGCACTAGTGAGAGTCCTGCAGAACGAGGCCAAAGGAAAGCCATGCGTCCCACGTTAGCGTGAGCATTCTTGCCAAAATGCTGAGGAACCTTTTGTCTACGACGTTACACAACTTCCACTGTCTCAGCATCTCATCCTGTTCTGTTTTTTTGTTGTATACAGTGAACCAAAATTGCCACGTGAGCTGAGAACCCCCCTCCCTCACCCCCTTACACACTCTCCCTCCCTCTCCCCCAGGTCAATAACCTGTAAAGATTTAGTGTTTAGGGCCCATTATTTCCTGCTTTCAAGTCACACATTGTCAAAAGGCAAACGCTGAGTTTATTAAGGCTGGAGTCACAGGGTCCAAGTGGAAAGCAGGGGAATACAGTCGGGTAGTAAAAACCGTGACAAAGAGGGGGAAAGGGAGGGAAACGTGCAAAGTGGCAGAAAAATACTCTGAAATTTAAACCGGAAGTTGACGGGAGTTAAACACCCCGTTAAGTCTGGAAAGTCTGCGAGTTTAAACGCACTGTGACGGCGTGTTCCCGTGTCACGGAGGGAAGATTTGTTCGAGATAAAAAAAGACGAGAACATGGTTAAACTTTTCTTAACGGGAGTCGGTTCAACTCAGGAAAGAGGCCGAGGCCGAGCCAACAGAAACAACGGGGCACGAGGCTGAGAGTGCAGCAGATACGATATCCAAACGGCTAAACAACAGGAAATGCTTGCAATAAAGGTGCAGGTTTGTGTGGTTTTACTGCGCTCAGGTGCATTGATTTACATACTTGTTTATTTTGTTTGATTCCAAAAAAAATCCTCTTTTCACTACCATTAAATCTTCCACATAAAACATAATAAGTGTGGACTTCAAACGGGCAAATCGGATCAATTAAAGGGGGGGAGGGGGGATCTCACGTGCTATTTGGGGGAAATAAACCACCTTAAATACCACGGCAACGTGTAGTCGTCAACCTGGTTTTATCTGCCAAATGACACCATACAGAGTTTACTAACTCTTTTCCATTAAGTCATCATTGTATTTATTTATTTTTCCACAAACGGCATGTCAGAGTATATTATTTGGTGGGTAAAGTCAGAAAAAAGAAAGAAAGAAAGGGATAAAATCCCCCCCATATGTTCAAATTCTACCCAGACCCAAACCTGGACCTGGACCCAGATTCCAAGAGTACAGATGACATCGAGATCCAATTAGTTATCATTTATGAGAGCCTGAGCTCAGCCGTTCTGGTTGCCTCGTCAGCTGCTTTCATTTTAAACTACAATAAAGTCGAGGAGACTTTGCTCGCGGCGCGTATACTGCATTATGCACAGACGCATGCGGCCCTAAATAAAGAACAGGCGACGAGAAACAGGGATTTCACACATCCTCTCCCAGCTGCTGTGTTTGTGTTTAAACAGCAAACTATCAGATCTCTGAAAGAAAGACTCCAAAAATCTCTAAAAACCATGTTAATCATTGTTGGCTGGGCCTCTTCCTTCTGCAGAGCCGGGCCTCCTCCTCCTCCTCCTCCTCCTCACAGCTCTGGATATAGATACAGCACAACTGATACTGTAGAGGCAATGACAGCTCCTGGCAGGCAGCCAAAAGTAAAGTGTGTGTATATGTGTGGTCGGAGGGGGGGTTAACAATCAGCTGAGGCAGAAATAGGCCAAATGGTGAATGTATACGGTTCAAAGGGTTCGCCTGTCTCCTCGAGTTGCTTCGACCTCGTTTCACCCTCTTTTCCAGCCGCTACCTTGTCGGCTTATCAGGGAAGTTATGTGCTGGTTGTAAATGTGGTTTTTCCATTTATTTATTGTTTATCTTGATACTTTTTTGGGCATCCAGATTGCATGATAATCAATCTCTGTAGAAACATATCTGCGTATGATTGTAGAATCTGGAGACAACAGGAAAAGAGTTTGGAGATCGGAGGTGTTTTGTAGTCAGAGAGGCATCGGCCAATCACGTTGGAGCTTTAAACAGTTCATGTGGAGAATATGAGACTACAAGCGGCTAGGCCGTTTAGTTTCAGATTAGTTTAAGATTAGCTTGAAACCTGTAGACATCCAACTCCGACTCCGGTCTCGAATCTTAAGTTGCTAATCGGACTGTAATACTAATACTACTACTACTTGTAGAAGAGGAAGTCTTCCAGATATCTGGAAATCCACAAAGGCAACATCCTCGTCAGACTGAGAGCTGACAAGCTGCAAGATTGCATAATAATTAACCGATTAATTAAGCTAGATTATTATGTGATATTTCTAATCTCCATTGTGGTTGTGAAGCCGTGAAATTACACTAAACGGGCATTTATTACAAAGGAGCACAAATTATGTGTTTTTTATCAATAGTGATCAATTCTGCTGAATTTATTTCCATATTTGATTCTAAATTCATATTCTGTAAAATGTCGGTTCTTGAACATTGATGGAGTACAATTTGACGTAATTAGATTCTGAAAATAAATTGAAAAACACTTGCAGGTTATTTTTCATTCCTTAAACTGCAAACAAACTATCATCCATGCACTTACTTAACAATGTAATATTCACTCAGTTCAGTGACATCGTCTGAAACATTGGCAGAGATGAAACTGTTATGATGCCACCGGCAGCAAATGTGACGAAGGTAAGACACATTTTTAAATCTTGTTTTTTTTAGCTCGTTCTGCTTTTTGATGTTCAGGGAGCAGATTTAGTCACTTCAGCCACGCTGACAGAGGCATTCCCAGTGTGTGTGTGTGTGTGTGTGTGTGTGTGTGTGTATGTGTGTGTGTGTGTGTGTGTGTGTATGTGTGTGTGTGTCTGAAAGTAGGTGACAGTTTGACAGGAACGTGTGTGTCTGTTGTTGTGCACTCATTGTGTTTTCTCTAAAAAGGCTCTTTTCTGGGATTTATTTACTGTCAACTCTCGACTTCTAAACCAGTTAATCAAGCAAACTGTTTTGGGTCAGTGCATGTAGAGACTTCATAAAGGGGGCTGATGCCAGAACCAGACCGCCTGAGGCATAAGTGAACTAACAGGACTATAATAATACCGTTTGTGGCATCCTTACAAGAGATGTTCGATGCTATTTTTAACTTGTTCCTGAACTTGTTTACCGGCTGATTAGTTAACCAGGACTCACTCTATTTTTATAAAATCTCCTTCAAAACAACTCTATTCAAAATTGTCTGTATTCGAGATTGTTTAATGAAATATATCACATTCATGTTATCATTTTCCTGGAGTTTGAAAAACGTAAGTGAATGCAACCATTATGGTGAGGTGCTGGTTCCGTTATTTAGCCTAGCAGGCCTAGTGCCAGGCTGCTAACCGCTAACGATATTGAACGATTTGTTGCATTGTCAGGAAAAGGATGCACGGCAGAGTTTAACCACAAGTGTGTAATTGTAGTTTGCAGATAGGGAAGGTACGCTTTGTCGTTCCGGTGCGAATGAGCCGGTTGATGATAACGTGGCAACGGATCGATCGCGCCGATGCAGCCTTTTAGCTCTATAGGAGGCATTTCTGATGCTGGTATTTTTAACGCCATTGCTAACACCCACACTTGACTCTGTTGCCTTTACTTTCGTGTGCAACATTCAGTAGGAGTGGGGGGGCTTAGAATAAAACCCCTCTAAGTGGGCGGTTAATAACTGGGCTCACCAAACCTGTTCCTTTAATTGGTTTATTCAAAAACCCGACTAATTAAACCGACTCTCGTCGAGACCGGTCCCAGAGTTCTGTTTTCAAATGATACGTGTATTAACCAGCATTCTGAAAGAGGATCAGCTGGTTTAACCATGTGATCTGACCGAAACAAACTGTGGAGCTTAGAGGTTTTATGTCGGGCATTTAAAACAGATTATATAGAGAGAGACGTCCACAAATGCAATAAACTCGCCGTGTTTACTTCAAGCAGCCGGATCGAAACACCGGGACATTCGGGCTCGGGACGATGGACTCCATGTTTAATATTAGAACAGATCCGTGATGACGCGTTTTTTCTGTGAAAGTGGGCTGGAAGTGATGTAATGCGTTTCTTTTTATGTGCAACATATGAGACGTTTGCCTTCGGGGGCCTCGGTTAAGCCACGGAAAAGATCGTGGTTTGGGTTCAAATAAAGCTCTGAAGGCAAACTTCTCTCACGAGGAACTTTATGTGGCGTTAGCGCTGCACTGGACTAAAAAAAAAAAAACCTTTTAATTGATACATTTGTTTGTCAGCAACAGGTCGTACGGTAACGTAGGAGGTAATTTGGCCTTGTGGAATTTAACATGCAGTCTTTTTGAGAATGTAGGGTTCTGACTTTTGTAAAATATTAAAAAACAACATTATTATCAGACAGTAGCTGTGAAAGTGTCAGTCAATCAAACCCCGAAGCTCTGGGGAGGGAGGGGAGGGGCATCATAAAACCCCGTTTACCCCCGGATTGAAGTGCGGTTCCCCCTCTGACCGGCCGTATTAGTATTCCGTGGACACTTTCTTGTTTTCGACTGTTATAACACAATATCCATGCTTTGCTTTTATGTCACACCTCCCAGAGGAATTAGTAGCATAAAAGAGATCCTTGTGTGTCCTGGCTACTTCCAGATGGCTTTGGGAGAGCTTTTATCTTCTCCCTCTGCCTCGCTGGCTGTCTCCTTTCACTTTCTACCCCCTCCCCCCCCCCATCCACATGAAAGTGCCGTTGGCAGATTTGCTTAGCCGGGTTCGTTCTCTCTTCATCCGAAAATATAAAAGTTTCAAAGAGCATTTCATGAGGGAGCACTTCCATAAATGGGATTCATAGCATTTTCTAATCTGCGCTGCGAAATTGATCGAAAAAAAAAGGGAAGTTTCCCAGAGCTATTGGCCGACTTACATAATGCAATAAAAAAAAAAGGTTGTGCCTGAGAGAATATTTACTTTTATTCCCATTTGTGTCACAAACAATCCAACCACGCTGTTTTCTCCCCAGAATAAAGACTCTTGATACTTTGGAGGAAAAAAAAGATGTTTCTTTTACTATGCTGTAGCAAATTTGGAACAAACTTGTATAAAAGAGTCTTGTTTTAGTAAATAATAGAAAAAGTAGGTCCTTACTGTACTGATAGCAACAAATGTACTTATTGTAAGTGACTTTGGATAAACGCCCTAAATGGAAATGCAACACAAAAATAGCGAAAAGAAAAAAAAAGATTATTCCGGTGACACTTTCTATGAAGGTCATGTCTATAATGCATTATAGCACATTTAAAACACATTATAATGCATGTATAATGCTTTATAAAAGTCGTTATAAATGTTTATAATCATGCATGACAGCTTACAACAAGGTTTATAAAGTATTATAAGTGGTGGGCATCATGTATTATAAGTTCAGCATTCATAACACTTTATACCTCCATGCCAAAGTGTTTGAGTCCTGGATTACACATTAAAACATTAAAATAATTAATAATAATAAAACGCTATGGCATGACTTAGTGAGCTAAAGTGACAGCACTGTATAAGGTTTTTAGCAATTGTATGATACTATTACACAATTATATTTATAATACATTATGTCCACCATTTATAACACTTAATAAACCTTATTAAAGGAGTCATGCCTGATTATAAACATTTATAACAACTTATATAAAGCCTTATAAATGCATTATAATCTGTTATAAACATGCTATAATGCATTATAGACATGAGCACCATAGAAAGTGTTACCATTCCATTATTCCTTCACCTGACTGTCACATGGTGCGGTGAAGACAATAAAAACACAATGTACGTATTAAAAACACGGGAAGGCCAGCGGCTGAACGCACCCTGATGCTCTGCAGCCGCGAGCGTCGGCGGCCGATAATCCAGCAGAAGAAAAAGGAGCGCGACGAGAACAGAGCGGCGACTGTCTCTCCTCATGTAAAACCTGCCTAATTACAACACGCCGTCATTACACAATGAGAGAGCTGTCAAATGTGATTGGCCGACTTCCATTCCTGCCAATGTCACCGCATACCGGGGGCTCATTACAGACCGCCGCGACGAGTGGTGGCAGAAAATCTAATAGCCAGCGTGAATGTATGACACACTGTTATATCATTAACCGGGACAACGTTGTACTGTCGGGCATAATGACGGAGGGATCGGAAAAAGAAGAGTGGAACAGTGTTTTTTTTTTTCTCCTGAGTCCTGTCTCACACACCGCCTGTCTCATGTGATAAGTCTCACTTCACTTCCAGGTGACGGAAGACGTGAAGGTAACGCAGCGAAGGATCATCAGACGGCGCTCTGATTCCATGTGGCAGGAAGTGTGTCGGTGACGGAGTTTCAGTTGGTTTACGGACGGTTTAGACCTCCGCGACGGTTTAGACCTCCGCGACGGTTTAGACCTCCGAGACGGTTTAGACCTCCGCGACGGTTTAGACCTCCGCGACGGTTTAGACCTCTGAGACGGTTTAGACCTCCGCGACGGTTTAGACCTCCGCGACGGTTTAGACCTCTGAGACGGTTTAGACCTCCGAGACGGTTTAGACCTCCGCGACGGTTTAGACCTCCGAGACGGTTTAGACCTCCGCGACAGTTTAGACCTCCGCGACGGTTTAGACCTCTGAGACGGTTTAGACCTCCGAGACGGTTTAGACCTCCGCGACGGTTTAGACCTCTGAGACGGTTTAGACCTCTGAGACGGTTTAGACCTCCGCGACGGTTTAGACCTCCGAGACGGTTTAGACCTCTATGACGGTATGATCCGCGAGGGTTTACTGATGATACTGTCAAACATGCAACACGCTACAAATACAAGTTGTCGGCTAAAATATAGTATAGATATAGTATAGTATATATATAGGGAGCAGGTTTGGTTCAGAACACACAGGACTTTCACCCAGCAGACCTCAGTCCGTGTCCTGCATGAAGTAATTTTGGTGCCTAAACATCACCAAGTTAACTTTTGTAATTTTTTTTGTTGTTATTTCAAATTTGTAGTCATTTTAAGCCAAGATGCTTTTTTCCTGTGTGTAGTGATTTTTCTTTCTTTTCTTTTTGTTTTGATTAAAAGCGTCAACCACGTGTTTTTAAACGGTTTCAAACTGCAACCAGAGAATAGATTGTGTAGTCTAGGTGTATATAAATACATTTTAACTTACTGACATGATATTAACGTGAGCCCTTTAGATTATTATACGTGGATTCATCGACACAGAGGGAAGCAGCGTCGGTCTGTTTTCTACAAAGTTACAGTAAGAAATGTACAATCCAACTCCGTATCCTGACAACAGGAGGGAAGACAAAGTATGCCGGCAGCTATGTGAAGTTACTAAACGCCGCGTCCTACTATTAATGATGGAGGTGTAACTGGTGCCGCCCCGACAGGTACAACCAACTACAGCAAGTCAGTCGTACAGTATGTACAGTATGTCAACCACGGCTGCACACACCCACACAGGAGCCGACTGTGTGAGTGTGTGTGTGTGTGTGTGTGTTTCACACTTGATGCTGTTTGGATATCAACCTCTGCAGAATTTAGGTGCAACTATTGTAGAAACGCTCCATCGACACGCAAACAAACAAACACGTGAAGCAGCTCGGCCCCGGTGAATGTCGCACCATCCGCACTCTGCGGGCATGTGTGTGTGTGTGTGTAGGCTTTACAGGCGAGCTCAACACACACACACACACACATGCACGGCCGTGTGCACGAGGCAACACAAATCCATACTAGCCACAGGCTCCTCTCCAATCTATTTTCTGCTCAGCTGGTTTTAAATGAAGTTATTATGACTCATTAAAATGCCCACAAGCTTGTGGAAGTCGGCCAATTACGATTTAAATTTAGCCTCCTGCTCTCACAACCTTATCTCCCCCCCCCCCCGTACTACCCACCTCTCATCACAGCCACTGCTTTCTCCCTCTTATTTCCAAAAAGGGTGTGTGTGTGTGTGTGTGTGTGTGTGTGTGTGTGTGTGTGTGTGTCTTCACATGCATGTCAGACCCACTTTGACACAACATGCAGGGAATGCGAGATGAGATCGCAGAACTTCAACGATCCGCGGGAATCATATCGTCGCAATTAGGGATCAAAGGCTCGGGCAGCAAGCATGCGATGGAGACGTGAGCTCGTCGTATCAACATGTGCCGTCCAGACGCACATAGCGCCACCTCCTCCGAATGTGGCGAGGACCACTAATTGCTATACAGCAACAAGAGCGCGACTGGACCTCGCCAGCACCTCCGCATGCACGCTTTCTTTTTTAGTCTTTTAAATAGCTGAGGTTTTCCTTGGTAAACTGTGGTTTCCTCTTAAAAAAAAAAGAAAAAAACAAGCCGACCGTACGGTGATACTGTGCCTGATATTCCCCTGTGCTTTTAAAAAACAAGGGCCAGATGGGTGTAACTGTGTTAAACATTTAGATGCCACACTCCTGCTTGGTGCACAAACCCCGTTTTATTGGGATTTCACTGCACTCTCCTGTCATGCTAAACACCATGAGACAGTCTGAAGGTCCCTTCGGCCTGAAAAACAAACAAAAACACTCCCAGAATACCTGCGGACTCTTCCACCTGACCCTGCCTCACATCCCTTGAGCAATGTTCTCTAATCAGCCAGGGAGAGCCACAAAACAAAAAACACACACACACACATGACCTGATTTAACATCATGTCTGCAGCCTGTGTATCCTCTCCCTCCTTTCAAGTTAATGGAGAGCGCGCGTGTGTGTGTGTGTGTGCTCCATGTTTGTGTGTGAGCGAGATTGTTTGTGTGTTTTTGTGTGTACATGTTTGTGCACGTTCTACAGTATCATTTGAATTTCCAGGAGAGTAAATTAATTGGCAGCCTTTTGCAATAATGGACTTTCACCAGACACACACACACACACACACACACACACACACACACACACACACACACACACACACACACACACACACACACACACACACACAGAGAGAGAGAGAGAGAGAGAGAGAGAGAGCACTCACATCTCTCTCCCTCTCTCTCTCTTGGACACATACACACACACATGCTGCTCGCTGACAACAAAGCTGCCGGGAGGAGGGAGGGATGATGAAGCGAATCCAAAAATTCAATCGACTGTGTTCTTGTTTTGAGCAGAAGGCACAAAGTGTACTGTACAGTGAGAGGCCATAAAACTCTCACACTCTCTCAAAAAAAAAATACACACACACAAAAAAAAACAGCCTTTGGTAGAGACACAGACGTTTCAGCAAATCAGCCTCCATCAAAACACTTTGTCTCGCATACAAAAATAAGACTTGGCATCGGAGCGGAATACCAAATCAGACCCATTAAGGGAGCACGGGGGCACTCGCTACTTAGCAACCAGAAAAGGATTTAAAGCTGCAACATCCCTGTAATAAAAAGGAATAAGATCAAGTCCTCTCTGGGTTTTTTCTTCTCTTCTCGTCTGAAAATAGAGGAAAGGCTGAAAAGTCATCCGTCTAACTCTTTGATTGACGGGCAACCGACAACACGGCAATTTGGTTACAAGCTAATCCTCAGGAAAGGTGATTATATGTGGGATTATTATGGGACTGGCCTGGAAGGCAGTCAAGTTTCATTAATTTCTGGGTTTGGGTACAGTACAGTGTGTTCCTGGACTCACATCTGCGAGCGATCATAAATGCTGGAATGCTGGCAGAACATCCAGACCTGCCGGCACAAATATGTCGTCATCAAATGTGAGGGAAGAGCCGGCACAACGCCAGAACAGCACAACCAGCTCGCCAACACCCCCCCCCCCCCCCCAAAAAAATAAACAGCCAAACAAAAACGCCACGGAGATAGAAAAACACGGACAAAAGAGCAGTTTGGAAAAAAAAGAAAAGAAAAAAAAAAGGGCCGTCCTCCTCCCTCGCCTGCGTTCATATCCAAAATACTTTGCATTTTTACCCCCCCTCTCTTTTTCTCAACACTATGG
The DNA here is from genome assembly GCF_963514095.1 of Eutrigla gurnardus. Classification (NCBI taxonomy): domain Eukaryota; kingdom Metazoa; phylum Chordata; class Actinopteri; order Perciformes; family Triglidae; genus Eutrigla; species Eutrigla gurnardus. The sequence continues at coordinate 59,842 of NW_028155250.1, read as the reverse complement.
ACATTTAATGTGGGCATTTTTTGAACTCCCACGCTCAAGACTGGAATCAGATCGTGGATCAGATTTGGAAACAAAGCTTTTAATTTTTTTACGGAGCCAAGATGAACATCTGGTCTGGGAGAGAGAGAGAGAGAGAGAGAGAGAGAGAGAGAGAGAGAGAGAGAGAGAGAAAGAATGGACTTTTTTTTAGGGCGAATTGGCAAAATTACAATATTGTTAAGTTCATGTGGAACAAGTCGAATACACTCTTTAACAATTAGATGTTACTCAAGTTATTAGAGACGGCTTTTCTCTGTTCAACATATGAGAATCTAAAAATCAGGCCGAATAAGGCCAAGGCGACGCTCCCGAGGGAGGTACAAACACAGATTCCCTCCGCAGCCAGACGCACTATTCTAAACTGCAAACCACACACACACACACACACACACACACACACACACACACCCCACACACACACACACACACACACACACACACACACACACACACACACACACACACACACACACACACACACACACACACCTCCGGCTGACTAAGGCACAAACCAAACACGGCCATACCAAACAGATGAAGCCCGTGTGACACACTGTCAGACTGCGCTGGCACATGACCCGAAAATGCAAGGGAGGATGGGGGAGGGGGGGGGAGGGATTATCACGTGAAGTCATGTTTCCGTCATTACTTCCTTCGGTTTTGCACCTACATCCTCCACGAGGTTCTGACAACAGCGTATACGTCCAAGACTCGATGGGCGTTTGCGTCTTTAGTAATTGCACGTAAGAAAATAAAATATCTCTTTCACACCGCCGCGTACGCGTATATTGTTTGCACAAACATGTTGAAATGTGCATCGGCGTTAAATGAAGACGGTTTTTCCTCAATAAACAATTACAATGACTTCCCGATGTGGAGATGCAGGAACTGTGATCTAACCGAGCCATCGATGCCAAACTTCGGGTAATTTACACCCTTTTTTTTTAAACGATCACGTTTAAAGTTTGAGGGAATCTGGACCAACAGCTCTCGACAAATCCTTCAGGAGGCCGTCGGAAACGGAAAACTTGCCAAACAAAAAAGAAAAAAAAGAAAAAAAGTGGAGGAATGATTAATTAAGAAGAATCTCGTTTACATCGAGCGTCTGTAAAGAGAGCGAGGTGAAGGAACCAGGCAGGTGAATAAAAGGCAATGCCCCCTCTTTGCTGGGTCTAATACTCCTCTAAGGTTCCTTCACTGCCCGGCAAACACATTACTGAGATCATATCTCCGTTCATATATCATCACAATGTGCCCTTGAGCAACACACTTAGCCAGCGACATGCTGCTTGAATGAAGATGGATCTTCTTAAACGTAGCTTTAAATAAAAAGAGAAAGCTTCAGGTCCCTCACACACACACACACACACACACACACACACACACACACACACACACACACACACACACACACACACACACACACACACACACACACACACACACACACACACACACACACACACACACACACACACACACACACACACACACACACACACACACACACACACACACACACAGCCCGCTAATCCAGGATCTCTTTACTGTGTCTATATACTGTAAACGGAGGATTAACACTCTTAAACCATGAAGGCGGCGAGATGAAAAGTTGGTGACGGAGGCGATACGAGTGTTCGGGGGAGAGGGTGATCTTATTATTCTGCATCGACTCGGAAAAACAAACCCTGAATTATATCAGTCTGGTCTTGTTTGAGGAGCTTCAACACACACAATTAAAAGCCTGATTTAGTTTTGACTTGTGCTGAATTCAAATGTTTCCTTAGTTTAACAGTAATTATCTTTTTTTTGGCAAATGTATTTGCCAAAACATCTATAAGTTCTTATGACATACAACACTTTATTGTTTAGTTTTATAGTTTATTAGTGCAAAACAGCTCAATATGTGTTTTCCCGCCAAATTTCAAGATCTCTTATAATCTTGAAGGTCGACATATTTGTAATAATATATATCTTATTTTAAGAAATCTTACCAAGCAAATTTCCTTAGTTTTGAAGTGACTTTTTTTGTCCAATGTGTCTATTTTCTCTCAAAGTTTAGTATTAATTACTGCCTCATTTGCATATTTCAGAAAACCTCAAATACATAAAAAACCCTATAGCCCTGTTCACCTGCAGTGTCTTATGAAATGTACAACCTTTTACAGCACAAATCTTTTACAAATCCCAAACTTGTTAATGTCCCGGTTTTGGATCAATAAAGTACACTTCTTATCAATAAAGGCGGTTTATTTCCTTCATACTCGGAGCTACAATTCTGCACTTCAGTAACACCAAACTATCCAACTTCATTCCCATCTGTATTAACATAGTATTATTGATTTTACAGGGAAGGTTTATTTAAATATAATATATAACCTGGCTTTATCCAATTCAGATCCCAATAAAATTAATGGATATTATTCAATGTAAACTTAAGATATTAGGCTGTTTTTGATTTCTCTTTGAGTTCCAGTATTCAGTTTTGACCGATTTCTTTAGGACTTATTATTCTGGGGTTTCCTTGTGGTTTAACTGTTGACTTGAGGTGGAACTTGGGTAATATTTGAGCATTAGAGCGGTCACAGTGTGTAGAAGTTCTGCTCTCGCTGGAAGAAAAGCAACACGTAGGACCTCAAAGTGCAACCTGAAAGGGGGCTGAGTCACAGCTCTCACCCCCGTCTGAGGCCTTTGGCTCAGCTGTCAAACACCGAACGTCAGGCTGGGATTTAAAAAAAAAACAAAAAAAAACACGTGGGAGAGAGAGAGAGAGAGAGAGAGAGGCGAGACAGAACGAGACGAGAGGGAAGAGAGAAAAAAATGGCTGGCACAAGGTAGACTGTACATACTGTACCCTCGGTGGTGGCAGGCGGCCCAGACTGGCGGGGCGCCAAAAATCCTCCGTACAACAAGCACAGACAGACAGACAGACAGACAGACAGACAGACAGGGTGAGACAGAGTGGAAAGCTGTGAGGAGGCAGCGTCTGAAACGCTCCACATCCACGACACGCTGCGCATATCAAAAAGGCCTCTCCGCTCTCTCGCTTCATCTCCCCAATATTCTCTTTTCTGCAGCGAGCTGAAGGATGATGGCGGCGGCGGAGGAAGGAGAAGGGGGGGGGGGGGCTGAGGTTGAGGGTTTTGGGGACTCGGTGAAGTGTCATCATTACTGAGAGACACACACGAGAAAAAAAAAATGTCTTGAAAGTCAAACGGTGGAGGTGGAAGAGAGAGACAGAGAAAATGAAAAAGTGCAACAACAACGAGAGGAGAAGAAAAAAAAGACAACAAAAGCGGTGAAAGGCGCTGTGCCTCGGCGGCGTCTGTTTCCTAACCGTCACCCGTCTTGAGAGAGGCGCTCGTCGTCGCCGTCTCGCCTTTTTAACGCCAGACCAAAGCAGCGATGAATCAACGCTGATGTGTGTAACAGTACAGGTTGATGTCGTGCGTCAACAACGGCCTCGCTTCGAAAGAGACGAAAAAAGAAAGAAAAGGAAAAGTTTGTGCACTTGCTGCCACCGTTGCTGCTAAAAATACACTGACCACATCTTCCGTGTGGTTCTTCCTCGAGTTCTCAATCTGCCTGTTTCTTTTTTTCTCTCTGTTTGATCTCACATCACAGTTTTCACTTTAAATATAAACGGGTTACAAATCGTTGAGTTATTAGTCAACCTGTTGATATCATAGTGTAGATATCAATGATCTACTTCCTGCTGATATGAATCTACTCTTATAATTATTAACTCGCTGTGGTCAAAGGTTACAACATTCATCCAAATCATTATTTCACACTTTTATTAAGAAACAAATTATCTTAAAGTCCCAGGGGTCGGCATTTTCCTTCCATATCCCTCACCTCTACTAAACCGTGGCCTTCCCTCAACAATAAACCGAAAACACATTTAAAAAATCTTTCTTTTTAGTATTTAATATTTAATCTGGAAGCTTTTAGTCAATGACATGTTTTCACTTTAAATTAGTTTAAACTTTGTTTGTTGGCTGTTAATCCAATTAAATGTACATTATTGATATATTGATATAAATAAGATAATATTCTAGTAATAATTTATATATATAATAAACAGATAATAACATTATAAACACCTCTATGTAATTTATGATAATATATGTTTACGAACAAAATATCAGATAACAGCAAGATTCTTGCCTGAAAATGTAATATTTGTTAAATATTTCTCCTAATATTACGTCATCACTACTGTTATTTATAAACCGCTTGTACAGCTTCTACTGCTGTCATCGTCACCACGGTTACCGTCGGAAACTTACAAAGAATAGGATTCAACTAGTAATACTACTAATAATACTACTAATACAATAACAAATTCCTAAAAAATCATAACACACCAAGTAAAAGATTCGTAGGTCCATGTCAGCAGAGTGTGCAGAGCCACACACACACACACACACACACACACACACACACACACACACACACACACACACACACACACACACACACACACACACTTTAAAAATAGACAACATGCGTCTGAGCACGAGATCACCTCGACTCACCTCTCGAGCTTCTGCGTCGCCATGACGACAGCGTTTGCAAACTAAAGTGTGTACCAGAACAGGTGGGCATTGTGGGAAATGGGGCGGAATTCTAAAACAAACAGAGCAACTTTTCTGTTTGGTTTCTGCTTTGTGACACGCTGAGTCGATTCACCGGCACAGCGGGACGTTGTCATTCATCTCCGTCACACGAACGGAGTGTCAGTCATAGTTTGTCCCAACAAACAGAAGTGATCCTGGCAATTATTGTTTTTCTGCCTACTGACAGTAGATGGGGGGGGGGGGGGGGGGGGAGTATCCTAAACAACAACAACAATAATGCCACATAGAGACAATGGAGACCACTTACTGGCTCCCACACAGGGATCTGAACAGGGGGCCTACATCCACGCATGGATTTGGGGGTTGTGTGTGTGTGTGTGTGTGTGTGTGTGTGTATGTGTGTGTGTGTGTGTGTATGCAGAAGGGGTTCCCTCAGAGGTCCCATGGCTTTTACAGTGTCTCAATAAACCATCTGCACTTAGGAGCCTCAGGAATGAGGAGCTCTTTGCTGCCTATAAAAGACGGCCCCACGCCATTAAAACAGCGCTGTGCTAAGTAGGCTCAGAGCACAGGGACTGCTTGGGTGTGTGTGTGTGTGTGTGTGTGTGTGTGTGTGTGTGTGTGTGTGTGTGTGTGTGTGTGTCTGTGTGTGTGTGTAATAGTGTCAAACTCGACCAATCAATGTGTCTTGTGTTCTGAATTTCAGACCTCTGATGTCGCGGAGGGCGACAGGCAGGATGATGATGATGATTTGCAGACACCTTCTTTGCTTCAGTTTTTCCCCAGAGCAGCTCAACTTTTTTAATCCATAAATCACCGAAATTGGGTTATGCTCCAAAGTCACATATAAAAAGCTAGTATAGTCACAGTAGGGCTGTGGATTGTTTGATTAATCATTGATTAATCTAGTAATTGGAAAAATAAATTCTTCATTAAGTAGCACTAGTAAATATACAAAAACTAATAATAAAAAAAATCTATTTAGTGCATTTAAGTTCTATATTACATTCTGGGTTTCTAACTTTTTTTTAAATAATTTCCACCCTCCCGAAGTGTAAACCATCATAAATTATGTAAATGTCATCCTTTTAACTTGTTATATTTCTATAGTAGTTATTTGCATGAAAAAACCCCACAATTAAAATAATTTGGAAATATGTGATTGTATCTTTAATTAAATATTCAAAAATATTGTTAAATATTTGCTTGAGTTAAAAAACAAATCTTGATATTAATAATTGCAACCATTTATTATAAGCTGCTTGAAGCTAGTGTTCGAAAGTCATAATTCTCTCTATAATATCTATTTTATATAGATCCTTCAACATCTGTGTGTATTCAAATTTCTCGCCCCAAGCTACATTTCTACAAGATTAATTTTGAACACATCATAAATATATTAAAATAGAATATAACTCAAACGGAACTCTGTTAATATTAGCCGTTAGCTCGAGTCATTATGTGGAGCAGGCTAATAGCTAACGCTAACAAGCTCTCCAGCTGCGGATTTTGATACAGATTGGTTGTTGAATCGGCACTGTGGAAAGTAAATAAAAGTGAGATATATTATCCCTTTTCTGGCTCTCGGGCTGCTGAATCTTATAATATATCATGCTGAAATGTTTTTTTCACTATATTCATAGTGAATGGATCACTGTTAAATCTGTGGAGGGTTGTAAAGCACATTTAAGTCCATGCTTCAGGTTAAAAGTGAATGAATCTGCAGGGATTTAACAAAGGATTTTGCATGTTTAGCACATTATGTGGAATCACGTGTATCCAACTTTTACTATTTTCATTTTCATTCAACTAAACGAAACAAAAACACTCTCAACCATTCCCTACAATCAGCGCTCAACCCGTCGGTGATGAAAACAGGATGTACCGCTACGCTCGGCAGCGATCATCGTAGTGCGGGGGTTGTGGAGTTTTTTCTTTGGGGGTGGGGGGTTGATTTCCTTACCTGAATGAGACAGCAAATGCATCCGTAGACGGAGGCTGTCCAGGAAGCTCTTTCCACACAGCTCACAGCCGTAGGTCTTCATTCCACTGTGCATCTTCCTGTTGACGAAAGAGCAGAAAACAAACATCAGGCAAAAGCTTAATCTGTAGACCAAAGTGGCTTCTTTATTATCATCATCAATTCATTACTTTTTTTTTTTACAGCCAATAACAACTTTTTTGCAATTTAAGAAAAACATCCGTCAGTCATAACATCGCCACAATAACAATAACCATCAGTTCGAACGAGCCATACGTCTAACGGCACACATTGTTTACCGACGGGAGCACCAGACCAGACCGCGATTCGGCGCTGTAAATCACGAGATGCTATTGAAGGGGACGCCGTTATCAGCCACCTATATCTGCAGCGCTGCAGATGGATACGGAGCCCATAAAGAGAAATGGAATGATTTATTCAGGCAAAAACAGCAGACAGCTACTTGAGTGTTATGAACCATTAATGGAGCAGGTTTTTTTATTTTTATTTGGACTACCGCTCTCTAATCTCTGAGGGGATGTGTAGCTTGAAGCAAACTAAAAAAATCTTGATCGGCAATGAAATGTCTTTTTTTTTTTTTACCAGATTGACAGTCATTAAGCACACAAGGTCAGACAGGACTACGGTTCACTATTTGATTATGTGGCAAAAGGCCTTGAAGGTGAAGTAACTAAATAACGTCTGACAACAGAAAAAGTCTCGCTCTGTTACGAAATCCTCAAAGACCCCACGGCTCAGCACAAAGCATATTATTCTTGAGCGATATCTGAAAGTGCTCTAAAGCAATTAAGGTGACACGAATTGCCAAACAACTGCCACGGCGCCTTGAGCCTCCCGAGAACTTCAAATACCTCGCCTCCAGTGAGGGTTCACCAAGACACACACAGCCCTGATTGTAATGATTGTTTGTCAAGTCAGTACCGTTTCAGATTTGGACCATTTAATCTTCCCAAAAAAACCCCGCCGCTCTCTTTTCTCACGGTGAGTCGGCTTGTTTTTTTATAATAAGGTCAAATCCAGATGGTGGGAGCGAGCTGACAGTAAGGAATTTGGTGTTTCTGGATGTAGATCATATACATCAATTCAAAGAATGTAGGTATGAGAGAAGAAACAATGCAGTTTACGTTTTGGTCATACAGAATTAATCAATACGTTATTTAGAAATGGGAAACACGATACAGGAAGATGGGAGTTTTGTAATTAAGGACAAAGTTAACAAAGTTATGCTTTACTGTCCAAAATATGATGCTGAGCGAAAGATACCGATACTGAACCTTAAGGTGCTCAATACAACATTCTGAGCCTTTCTATTGACGTGCATCTTAAGGTACTAACAGCGCTAACAATGGCAACAGTGCTGAAGGAGCTAACAGTGCTTACAATGCCAACAGTGCTGACAGAGCTAACAGTGCTTACAATGCCAACAGTGCTAACAATGCCAACAGTGCTAACAGAGCCAACAGTGCTAACAGCTAGCGCAGCTAGCAAGGAGAAGCTCAACACACACTTCCACTATATCTTAACACATCAACTGTTTGCTGCTATATTAATGCTTTGAATATGATATAGATGCCATTTAAATAAACTAAGTTGAGATACGATAAATGTCTCTTTTTTTTTTACAAAGACGCATTGAGGAGAAATGTTAATCTAAAAACTGAGACAGAAATAATAATTCCTCATTTAATCTACTATCAGAATGAGTAAATATATATCCACACTCCAGTGTTTGCCAACTGCCAGAAAACATTAAGACGAAGCAGCAGCATATTTAAATGATGCTAAACGTGTTATCACTGAAAAGAATACACCCCAGATATGCAAAAAGGAGAAGTGCACGTTGCTATAATCATGTGCGTACACGCTTCTAGCTACGTCAAAACAGAGGGATTCTATTTAACAGTCTCGGTCGCCTCTTCGTTGAGTCAGGTGGAACGATTCTTCGGGGGGAAACAATGCCCTTGATAAGAGATCTGCTCTAACTTGGGCGAGATGACAGCCATCCATCTTAGGGTTCTCAACGGAGCCGCGGAGCAGGAGGAGGTGCCACTCTCCCAAAACATGACTGATTGATGTCAGATGTCGAATGCAAATTGATTTACAGCTCTCTTTTGTGCCTCGAGAAGAGGGGGGGAGACAGACAGAGAGAGATTATAGTTATGGCTACGGGAGTTATTAAGCAATGACGTCTAGTTTGACTATTAATTGCTTCCAAAAAGAAATCCTTGAAACCTGACAGGAAGAAGAAGAAAAAAATTGCAGTAACGGGTTGAAGAAGTCATGATAGCCATTTTAGTGGTTCGAATTTGTGGAGAGAGCCGGGGAACTAAAAGGCAGAATGACAGCCCTCTGGCAAGCAGTGAGTGATTAAAAGGCCCCTATAAATGCCAAATGTACCCAGAAGGGATTGGAAGACACTTTTTCCCCCCAAAAAAGGGAAAGGAAAGTGACACAGTGAGACGGGAACGACACAAGCGAGAATGGAAACAATCCTCTTTTACACCATCACACATCAGTGTGCGATGGCACATTCGGGGCCAGACGTTATATATCGGGATGTGATGCACTTTAAATGAACAGTTTTCCCAGAATGCACCTTCCAGGCGCAGAAACCTGGAATATGTGGTGTTCGATCAAAAGCAAACTAAAGCGGGAATAACATCAGGCTGCTCTAAGTTATACATACAGTTGGACAAATCAATAGCAATCACCTTACAGCTGTAGTTACGACGGTGTTTTAGGGCCACTGTAGGAAAAAAAGAGAAGAAAAAAAAACGGAGCCAAGAGAGGGGGGCAATATTCAGAGGAAAAAAAGTGGCAAATTTGTGATTTTATTACGATGCTAACATTTATGCTAGCTAACGTCCACATGAGTGTACATTTAATTTTCTAATTAATACATCACAATGTGTGACAACGCCTTAGGGTGATGATGTTGATGCTTATTGTTGGTTTTATTTATATGAGGCCAAATTGTCATCGTATGGGTTTTTATAGATTGGGCGATCGGGCTAAAATGCTAGCGGTAGTTTTAACTTGTTTTAGTAGCGGCAAACATCGGGTGTTAGAGGAACTTAGCATCTTGTTAATATTTGATAGATATATTTACAAACTTGCAACTTTGTGACTTTGTTTCTCTGAATATTGCCCCGTCTCTCGGCTTCGTTTTGTTTCCTACAGTGGACCGAATACACCGTCGTTAGTATTTCATTCATGCTGTATTTTAGCCACGTAGACAGAAACTCACCAAACAAACACAATCGGACAAAAAGGAATGGAATTTTCTTTTGTCCTTTTCGGAAAGGATCACAGGTATTCACACACTTCCACTCCGATAAGAGGAGAAAACACACGAAAAGCCGTAAACCACAAGACAACACACACACAAAGAGAGCACAAAGGCTTTCAAAGGGTCTTTTGTGTCCCTCCTCAATCTGACCATTGTGCCCCCCAGACAGAGCGCTGATAAGGTATGGATGGACTTATTAAGGCCGAGAGGAGTGGAAGCGTCTCGCCGTGAATGTAGTGTCGGCGAGCGCGGCGGCCGTGTGTGTGTGTGTACGTCCCGGCCTACGAGTGTGTCGAATGTAAACTGCGATAGCAGCCGAAAACAGCACATTACCCGACGTTCAACAGAATGGGAACAGCACCTTGTTCCAGCAAATTGAGTCTGTTAAAAAGGGGGGACGGTTTAGGACCTATTGAAACACATCCTTTCCACCGTTTAAAGGTATTTAGTCAACCGGGTGTGAAGCTGCAGTTTTCAAGTGCAATTTTCTTTACGAAAAGTCCAAATTATATCGTGGTGGCATAAAGCTGTTTGAAAGAGGAAGAAAAAAGAATCAGGTTAAGTACAATGGTCCAATTTTTGGGCTGCTGACGACGGCTAAAAAGCGAAGAAGCCAACGGATTCTCTCCGCCCACGAATCAGCCAAAGTCCATAAACCGGCGAGGATCGGACTGCACCTGTACCTGGTCTGAGAGAATCCAGGGACCGGCTCAGGGACCCCATTTATGAAATGACAGTTAAAACACACACACACACACACACCTGCGGCGTGCTTTGTGTGCTTTAGCAAAGCTAATAATATACTGTAATTCAGCTCCAACAAGATTTAACGATATGTAAAAGGATACTAAAATATATTGTCGCAGTTCAGTGATTGAGCTCCGATATACCTCTCTCTCGTTACCGTCTGCTTTCATGTTGTGCTTCTGAAATAGATGATGAGGTGTGTGTGTGTGTGTGGGTGTGTGTGTGTGTGTGTGTGCGTGTGTGTGTGTGTGGTGGGTGGGGAGCTCGGGGAGCTCGGGAACGGTGATTTGAAACAGACTGACTGCAGCCATTAAGGAAGTTCACATAAAACTCTCTCAGGCCATTTACTCAGTTAATAATCGACTTTGTCCAACAGTCACTTTTGACAACGGCGATAAATTTTAAATTTATGTCAACAAAACATATGCTGATCACCTCGCGCGGTGTGCTTCCTCGTAAAAAAAAAGAAAAAGCAGCCCGACCGAGGGGCTGTGTGAACGCGAAGCGTGTGTGCGTTTGAAATGCGAGCCGATTACAGGCCCGGGTTATTGAGCCGTAACAGCTTGCCTCGCGTAATTCAGAACTTTTTTTTTCTTTTTTCCCATTTTGCCGCTGGACTTGGCTGGCCGTATATCATAACTGGCAACCGCATTCGGAGAAATAAAGACCAAAGTTTTCCCCCCACCTGCTACTTCTACAGTACTTATTTAAACACCACCGTTGGAAAAAGTCTAAATAAGGTGCAACAAATAAAAAAACTACAAAGTCCTCCGTGTTCCTGACTCATCCAGATTTCATATGATCGGGCTTCGGGGGAGGAAGTGGAACTACAGCCAAAAACCCTCAGATGGTAAACCCCAGAGTTTTTGGCTGACGTGCTTCTTCCCTGGAAATTGAAAAGGAAAAAAATGCTTCCAAAAATGTGAATAAAAAAGTAAATTAAGCCATTACCACATTACGGAATCTAGTGACTCAGCATAATTGACCGATTATCTGGCATAAGTGCTTTCCTACACTGTGACAAGCATGAGTGGATTTAGGTGCTGGTGAATTAGCTGACTAGCTAGCATGTTTTCATGCTATAATTGCAAAAACATAAAAAAAAAACACCACGTGAACTGTTTGGCTTGATCTCCGGTACCTAACATAGCTTTACTGTTTCTCAAATACCGTTCAGGATAGTTGTTAGCTTTCAATTAGCATAATGCTAGCGCTAAATCGCTTATGCTACTTGCTAGCACATTGTGGTTGTGGTTAGGCAAGAGTCAAGGGGCAAAAAACGGTATTTCTACATCTCCTGACTCCAGATCAGCCGGTCACAAAAATTAAATTGCGGTAGCCGTGTTCCAACCAGTAAAGGCTGGTCGATATGGATATTTATAAGAATTAACACTATGTATAATTCAAATACCTTGCAGGAAAAGAAGGTTTAGCTTCTCTTAAAAAAGTAAGTGATTCTGCTTGAAGCCGCTGCTAATACACTCTTCAGCTCATATCACCATTTCATGTCACCAAACCGTTAAAGAATAAAAAGCCAAGCGGAGCCTTAAAATCTATTTCTTCCTTTCACAGCCTTGAGTGCTGTTCTCTATCCTCATCTATCCTTTCATCTTTTATTTTAGTGTTTTTTTCCCTTCCATCCTCCATTTGTGCAGGGAGCTATAAAACAACCTGAAACGATGTTCGTGAATGAAAGCTTTGGAGAGAGGAATGGGGGGGAGAGGGGGTTAAGATGAAGAGAAAAAAACACAAAAAGATAAAGGGAGGCAAGAGGTGGTAAATTGTATAGAGGCAGTGTGGTGTGTGTTTGTGTGTTTGTTCATTAGCCGTGTTGGTCAGAAGAAAAAAAGAAGTGATAATTGGGGAAGCAGGTCTGTGAAAAGAGCTCCGACTTAAGTCGCAGAGCGACGGATCTCGGGGGGAATCCGAGGCGTTTGGTCGAGTTGTCAAGGAAATTGACTTGCAACCCTGTTCATGCCACACATTAGCTATTAGCTTAGCATAAAAGAGAGGCCCATTTGAACCTCTTCTTTTCTTTGTAAACTGATTTTTTTTCAGATTCACCCACTCAGATCGCTCCACCACCACCGCTTGCTCCAAACAACAACAAAACAACCCAAACAAAGAAACGAGCTGTATTGTATTTTAATTAGGGTCGAACCGAATGTCATCTTTAACCACTCAAAGAGCCTATTGAGGTAAATAAATTGGGCTTTGAATGTCTTATAATGACATCGACCAGCACATTAATGGGAAGCCCTATAATACGACCCCCATAGGATCTGAATACAGGACCCATATTCATCAGATTCAAGGGAAAGCTATTCTGTGTAAATCTGTTCTTGAAGCAGATAATATTGTCTTTTCAGCTTTTAATGCAACTTCAAGGCCTCACAAAAACGATGGATGTATTTCCTAATAGACAAAACTGCACAGAATATATTAAACAATATGAGTGTGTTGAAGGAAAGTCTACAAGGGGACTTTATGGTATAATTTGTTAAAGAAAATAAAGAATACAATACCAAAACAAAAATGGAAAACCTACATATACTGTAGGTCAAAATAGGTTTATTGAAGATTTTATTATGAAGTAGTAGAACAACTTTTCTTTAACCAAAGATGCTGAAACCCTGTTAGGTCTAAATAAATCATGTCTTTGTCTCGGTTGGGTCACCCCTTTGGACTACATCCTCCGTAACTGTGATAGAAACTGTGAAACAAACATGAATAAACATATTCATCCTTCTTCAAGAGGAAGATTTTTTGTTGTTTCTTTTTTATAATTCCACACTGTTGAATTTGTTGTTTTGGTGAACTTACTTCAGGTGTATCAGCAGCTGAATGTGTGTCTACTTCTGAGCTTTTATTAAACTGTGGTGATGTGATATTTCTAATTTTATTTATTTATTAATACTGTCGGATTGTAATTTCCCAAAATGTTAATGAAGCTGTCGAAACATTGTGGTTCTCGATGAGCCGCCAGGTGCAAACAGGAAAAACTCTAAGACCTGATTATCATAAACAAACTGTACTATTCATATATTATCTGTAGAATGCATGCAAAGTAATTAGGATGAAAATATTCAAGACGGCGCAGGGAAGACGGAGCATGGCAACAATCAGCCGGGGCAGTAACGGAGCATGTAACGTGATGTTAACGGCACACAAAGGTCAATAAAAAACAAAAAGAAGAAAGACATGAGATTAAAAATGATCCACGGTAGAAGTGGGATAATGCACTAAAGTAAAAGCCTATGTCTATTTGGGGATAAAAGCAGGGAGGTGGAGAAGGAGCATCAAACACACACATGCACGCACACACACACTCCCCTGTCACGGTGAACAAAGGCAAAATGTTGCACGAGGCGATTCGGTGACACTTTGGTGGCTGATCCTAATGTGGGCCGTAAGTGCGCAGTGTGCCGCCGCCACCCTCTTATTTCGGTTTTCTGACAAGAGGGAGACGGAGAGGAGGGTGGGGGGAGGGAGGGAGGGAGGAGGGGGAGGACTTTTGTCAACACAAATTTCCAGTCCATTAGGGTGCTGACCATGTCACAACGGACAAACATGGTGGGAGAAGTGAGGGGAGGGGGGGGGGGGGGCGGCGGCGGTGCAGGATCATCGGGAAGACAATAAAAAAAAAAAGACCACATCAAGATGTTTCTAAATAACGGCCCGTGTTTGAAGATGAAGAATAAAAAAAGCTCCACGATGATGGGAAACACATGGCACCTGAAACCGTCCAAGGCTCCGTGTGTGGCTCTTGACATGAACATGGGTCCATTTGTGGCAGTCTGGAGAGGCAGGTGAAAGAAAAGCTCCCTTTCTGTCATTTTATCCCTGCTTTAAGCCTCCCCCAATTCCATTCCATTGCCCTTCCACCCCCCCCTCCTCCGTCTCTGCTCAATCAAAATGTATCAGGCAGGCTGCCGTAACACCGGTCTGCGTTGGCTGTTATCCCCGAGTCCTCCTGCACATATCAATGACTTGGCCCCCGTTGCCCCCCCCCCTCGGCGGGGAGACGTTCATATAATTCAAGCCACACACGCAGAACGGCGAAGGCACTCGTGGTCGAGCATAGACGAGCAGCAGGGCGAGAGGAGAGAGAGAGACAGAAGGATGGGGAGGGAGGACGCAACCGCCTTGTCAACCTCAGCCGTGTTATTTATAATATCACCGACACCGCCGCCCCCAAATTTGCCCTGAGGGTGACGAAGAGGAGGAGGAAAAAAAAGAAGAAGAAAAAGAAGCTAAATCATGCTGAATGCATTAACAGTAAACTAAACACGTCTCCTGGCCTTTCGATTGACAGTCGGCGTTAGCCAATCAGGACGCTTGCACTGAATGTCACATGTAAGTGGTGTGGCGGAGTTTCCTGGAATAGATCGCGTTTTTTTTTGCTGTAAATCTGTAAAATAAGATTTTGATAATGAGTGCAATTTTGACGGCCGATGGATTAATGATATCCAGGAGTTTCATTAAAATCCAATCAGTCATGTCTGAGTTAGTGTCCTCACCAACAGCGCTCATTAACGCACAAACTCCCAATGGTGTTGAACGGAGCTTCAAAGTACAATTTTTGTGTCTCCGAAGACCACGTTTGCCGATAAATCCGCCAACACGCGTCCCTTCACCCTGCCACTTGTTGGAGATTCTTCTTTTATCAATGCGACAAGCGTCCCTTACATAAATGTTCCTTAAAACTCTAATCAAACATGGCAAGGCTGGAAAGAGACACAATTACAAAGGTTTTTTCGCTTTAAAATAAAATAAATTTAGATTTCAGAAACGATGAAGAATCAGAACCAAACAGCGGTTGCACCAGGTGTTACTGGGAGACTCGGCTCAGGATGCCGATCGAGGCTACGCTTTATTTGCTTCGTCTTAATATTAATGCAATAATGGGAATAAAGTTACAAGCAAAAGTATCAATTTACATTTGCACTAATAATGCAGACCGCTACCTGAACACATGGTTGGAGGACTGGGGCTTCTCTGGTAATATAAGTGGGAATAATCCAAGGGGGCTTCTAATTGTGCTTCCTGGGCAGTAAGAGACTATTTCAAGCTAATCCCAGTCAGATACCCGGACCCCCCCCCCCCCTAAAAAAAGCTTAGAAGGTAGGATTCATTCTCTAATACCCTCGGCGTTACTCAAGAAGCCATTTCAACCTCTCTCCTACAGTTCCACTCGGTGTGAAGTGCTTCTCCCCCTTTTGACAAAATTCCTTTTATTCAGCGAGAGGTGACAATGAGGAGAGAACATGACCCGCAGGTTGCAGTCCAAATCCCACAGACAAAATGTGACTGGAGAAAAGAAATATCAAAGACAGACAAACCTCAAATCCAAAAAGGGGGGGGGGGGGGTTGGAACTTCTCAACTGGCTGCTTAAGAACAAATCACTCATAGAGAGAGTCGATGAATACTAAAACGGGATGAGAACACAAAAAACAGGTCGCAACTGCTGGAAGAGCACTAAATTATCACTAATACATCAGCCAGCGAAACCGCCAGAGATGTTCATATTGATATCGGAGTGCTTTACGATACATTCAGGAGCCAATTCAAACTCAAATTGCCTCAAAGTGACAAATAGACAGTCTATTAGGGAAAAGCTTTAAAGTTGCAGATTGCTTCTACGGTCTGGTCGCGCTCCTGAAAAAGTCTCTGAAAATCAGTCGACTAAAACTAGACCTGTTCCCTCACGCAGAACCCAGACAGGGAACGGTGTATACGCAACTTTTAAAAAGCACTCTCGCTTTAATTGATGATCACGACCCCTCCCCCACCCAAAAAACCCCTCTGCAATAACAATGCACCAGATGAATGTTGAGTCACCAGTTGTGTGGCTATGTGCAGGGTGTGTGTGTGTGTGTGTGTGTGTGCAGGTGTGTGTGTGTGTGTGTGTGTGTGTGTGTGTGTGTGTGTTGCAGCTCCCTGCAGTTTTCTCACGGGTCATTACTATAAATGACAGTGTGCTCTTAGTCAACCAGCGTGGTTAAATAAGGATTAGAGGGATGAGGTGAAAATAACTCCGAGGGGCAGCAAAACGGTGTTCGCAAAGTCTGCAACCCCCCCCCAAAAAGTCGGAGCTTTATGTGATCGCTCTTTTTTTCCCCCCCTCTTCCTCATTTTAACTAGACCTTACAGACACTTTGATTGAAGCGTTGGAACGGAGGGAACAAAGAGTAAGGAGAGCGTGTAAGATCACACGTATAAAGTATTTCTGTTAAAGCCCATCTCCGAGACAAACACCAGCCCTGCTCCTCCCCCCCCCCCACCTCTCTTTTGGGTTTGTGCATCAAACGATCCCCGCCGTCTGAAAATAGCACGTCAACATTTCTCTTTCGTCTTGTTGTTTCTTTCCGTTTTTTTTTTTTAATATTCTCGACAATGTTGCCAGTTTGCTCGATTCTCGTTTTGCCTCTGCTCCTGCTTTCTTGATCTGTGAGAGGTTACATCTCACCGTGTGTGTGTGTGTGTGCAGCAGAGCTTTGGTGGTCTATAAAAAGCAGCCAGACGAAGTCTTCCCTCTCCCCTCATGCATTATGCATTGGCATCACCTTCCATCAAGTGACAGAAAAACCTCAAAGATGTCTAACTTTAGCTCCGGTTCTGAAAGCCAAACAGAGGAGACGTGTTATTTTGACTGCCACGGTCGCGCTAAGCACCTGTTACATCAATAAAAGCTGGCTGTTTCGCAAACCGGAACGACAACAACAACCTGTGTGATGGCACGGCATCACATATAATACAAAAAAAAAAGAAGGGGAGCGTTTAAATGCATATAGGAGGAGGGAGGGAAAGAGTTCAGCGGGATCGGATGACATCGGATCAAACGGCGACCTTGAGGAGAAGTTTTGTCTTCGCTGTTTATAACAGACAGAAAATCCACGAGGCTCAATATTGAAATCTTTTCCAAGGAGAAGGTAAAGAAGCCTCGCTGTCACAGGACTGAAAAATGATTAATCATCTATATTTGACATGTGAATGCTCCATTATTCGCCGCTACAACTGCTGACCACATGTTATGCTTTTTCTCAGGAAACGCTGGCTCACTGTCCTCGTTTTCTATTAAAGGCGATGTCCCAACTGAACACTCTTGTTTACCTGGAAACGGCCTCGTGAACTTTATTTTGGTGGGTCGGCGTGACCGCCTCACACATTATTGGTATTTTTGCTCTCAAACTAATTACGCAACGTCCTCTGGGGATTGATTCACTGTCAAATAAATACATGAATAAATAAACATAAAATAGATAGATAGCGGGTCGTGTGAAAAGGTGCATCCGTGCAAAAATACCACAGATGAGAGGATTAGCAGAGCTGACAGGATCTCCACCGAGGGGAAGGCAGAGTGGTGGGAATGAAAAAAAGAGAAAAAAGAAACGACTTATTTTGATACTTGAGACGCCGCAGGCAGGTTGTTTGATGTCTCTGACCTCGGGAACTGTGTGTGTGTGTGTGTGTGTGTGTGTGTGTGTGTGTGCGCGCTCGGGGGGGTTCAGGTGCAGCGGTGGCACGAGCCATCTGCACCGTCATTCAACTGATCGTCTGCCTTCCAAAGAGTTGCACAGCAGCACCCACGGGCGTCCCAAACAGCCCCAGCCGGAGCTCCGCAGGGCAAGCAGTAAACAAGCCAGAGAGTGTGTGTGTGTGTGTGTGTGTGTGTGTGTGTGTGTGTGTGTGTGTGTGTGTGTGTGTGTGTCCGGGGTAAGACTGCGTGATAACCACTAGAATGTTCCTGTACACATCATAGCACCAGTGTGTTTTTATTCACTTTTTTTCCTGGAGCAAGTTATGTACCCGTTTCCTAAAAGTTATGTTCCCATTAAAAACGACATCTTGAATTACTTATCGAGGAAAAGCATTCATTTATTTTTTTTATTGTTTGCTTGAATTACGAATACGTTTCAAAAGGTCAAAAAAAGCACACAGCTTTCACCGAGGAGACGTGGTCGCACGGACATAACCACGTGGTACTTCTGTTGCATTTTGTAGTACTTTTAGTGTAGAAATATCAACATGCATGCATTTTGTAGTACTTTTTAGTGTAGAAATATCAACATGCATGCATTTTGTAAGTACTTTTAGTGTAGAAACATCAACATGCATGTATTTTGTAGTACTTTTAGTGTAAAAATATCAGCATGCATTCATTTTGTAGTACTTTTAGCGTAGAAATATCAACATGCATGCATTCTTTTTGCAGTACTTTTAGTGTAGAAATATCAACATGCATGCATTTTGTAGTACTTTTAGTGTAGAAATATCAGCATGCATTCATTTTGTAGTACTTTTAGTGTAGAAACATCAACATGCATGTATTTTGTAGTACTTTTAGTGTAGAAATATCAGCATGCATTCATTTTGTAGTACTTTTAATGTAGAAATATCAACATGCATGCATTTTGTAGTACTTTTAGCGTAGAAATATCAACATGCATGCATTCTTTTTGCAGTACTTTCAGTGTAGAAATATCAACATGCATGCATTTTGCAGTACTTTTAGCGTAGAAATATCAACATGCATGTATTTTGTAGTACTTTTAATGTAGAAATATCAGCATGCATTCATTTTGTAGTACTTTTAGTGTAGAAATATCAACATGCATGCATTCTTTTTGCAGTACTTTTAGTGTAGAAATATCAACATGCATGCATTTTGTAGTACTTTCAGTGTAGAAATATCAACATGCATGTATTTTGTAGTACTTTTAGCGTAGAAACATAAACATGCATTTTGCCGTCGTGCCATTGTTGTCTTTCTGCATTAGCATAGGTCGTTAAGCCGTCAGCCAATGAAAAGCTTTATTTCAGAATCTATCCAGTAGTATTCAAAGTACATCGACCCTACATAGCGAATCGTGTAAAAACTAACCAAACTTCCACATAAATACAATAAAGTATTTCCTTTAAGGAAACAAACTGTATTAAATATGACTCCAGACTGAGCTAACTCAAAAGGAAGCAGAAAAAAACGATAACGAAGCATGACAATCGCTCCTATTTCTGGCAGCCCCCCCCCGATATCCCCCGGAGGTTCCTCAACCTGACTTTTTTGGGGATTCGTCGGTGCGTATTATGTAACCGCGGCTTCACTCTGTTTTTTTATTCCTACCCGATGTCTCTCTCTGACCTGGGACGTGTTGTTAAACATATTGCCTCCGACTGCCACATCTCATATTAGCGCCTTCATCTCGGCACCATTAAAAACCAGGGGGGACTTCAGCGAGCGAGTGCGACAGCTGAACAGCAGCCAGCCAATGGAGTGGGCGGGTCTCTGCCAAGAATCTCTGTCGGCTTGAATCAGAGCTTCCTGCCCGCACGGCGGAGGGTCATGTGAGACTTTGTGTATGAAATATAGCTGATGACAGAGGGAGAGATCTATGGGGGTTTTCTTCCTCCACCCGTGGTGTGTTGTGATGGGGCCGGTCCATGCTGCTGCTGGTTAATGATGATGCTGGTGTATTACTTAAGCATCAAGTTAATACAACAGCGTATCAGGGAAAAAAATGGAGCCCAGAGAGGGGGGCAATATTATGACAAAAAAACCTTTGTTGTTTATATCGGCTTTATATATTAATAGAGTGGTAAACACCCATAAGATGACAGTTTGTCCTCATATAAATAAATAATACGTCAACACGAGGACAGTAGATTTTGTAACCTGGCTTTATCTATAATGTTTAGACATTTCTGCAAATTAAACATCATTTATATCTTCTCTTTCTTCTTGTTTGTATCTCTTAGATATTTTCTTTCCGGAGCGACGCCGCCGGACGGTTTTTAAGCCACTCAGAACCTTTCAACACATCCTATCGCTGCGATGCCGGTGGATGTAAAGGACCACGAGACAAGGGCTGCAACAAGAAACGAGCGAGCGAGCTAGAGAGCTAGAGAGAGAGAGAGAGAAAATATACTGTGTGAGCGAGAGGATAAAATATGTGCTGACAGCTTTTTGGCCGGAGGGCTGGAACACTGAAATAGTAGCGTCTGGGTGTCAGGCCGGGGTCGCTGCCTTCACTCGAGAGCAGACTTTACTCCCACCCCGGCGAGGAAAACATCTCACACAAACACACACACACACACACACACACACACCGCTACTGATAATGTAGTATCTGACAGATAATGTACTAACTTGTCCAAATGTGACATTAATGCGCCTCAGAATGGGTCGACGCGGCAGGAAGGCCTTTAAGCGGGATAAAACCGCTCCATCTATCCGGCAGGAATCGTTTCTTGTGCAGAATAAACTCTAGAAAAACTCATTGAATTATGACCTAGTTGATTGTTATGATAGCTGTGACATAGTTTACACAACTTTGGAGGTAATAATATTGGATTATGTAATCGTGTGTTTAGTAACAGTGGTGTGGTGGTCTGGGCTGAGATGGGGGGGGGGGCGGGGGGGGGGTACCTTTTTCTTTACAGCAGGTTAGAGAAAAGGAAAGGAAGAAATCAATATGACTGCTAATGCTGTGACTCACCAGACATGTGTGTGTGTGTGTGTATGTGTGTGTGTGTCTGTGTGTGTGTGTCTGTGTGTGTGTGTGTGTGCGATAGGAATACGAACATATCACAGGATATGTAATCAAATCAAAATAAATTACACATGCTCATGTTTCCTTTTTGTGTGCATGTTTGCCTCTCTCTCTCTCTGTGTGTGTCTGTGTGTCAACAATGACCTGAAATGCCCTCCGGTGAAATCTCCCAAATTCGGGGAACAAAAAAAAAGACAGAGACCATGACCTTGGTGTTCGTGGAGGCAGCTTCATCCAGAGAGATTACAGGAAATCACTATAAGACTAACGCTGCCGAAAAACAGATTTCCAAAAAAAAAAAAAAAAGTTTGTTATACTTAAATAGGCCAACTTTTTGGAAAAGATGGCGGACCGACTCTCTCTCAGTGCAGCTCAGTCAAAGAGACGACGATGAGATGAAGCAGCGCCTTTTAGGAAATATGTTCTTTACTCTTCTATCAAATCAAAACTGTGGCTTTAGGAGGAACAAACAACACACACACACACACACACACACACACACACACACACACACACACACACACACACACACACACACACACACACACACACACACACACACACACACACACACACACACACACACAATACGTCTTTTTCAAAGAAATCTATCACTTTCTCTTTCCAGAACAGCAAATCAAACAGCTGCTCTGAAAATGTCCCAACCTACTTGAACAGAGCAGGCATCTTAGTGCGTCTCATGGTTGGTTAAATATTTGCCAGCTGGGGTGCTTTTTTACTGTGTGTGTGTGTACATGTGTGTGTGTACATGTGTGTGTGTGTTTGTTTGGCCTGCTTGTCATGAAAAGCACAGTTCAGGTGCTGAATCAATCATACATGTAGATAGAATCCAATAAGCACGGAGCGAGACTGCAGCTGGGGTCTAGGGGCGAGAGAGAGAGACAGAGACAGGGAGAGAGAGAGAGCAGCAATGCCCATGTTGGCAGAGCTCACTCGATCACCCCCCCCCCCCCATCCTCAGCAGATGCCATGTTACAGAGAGGGTAATTAATAGCCCAGTGGGGCCTGGGTGAGAATCGCCACACACACACACACACACACACACACACACACACACACACACACACACACACACACACACACACACACACACACACACACACACACACACACACACACACACACACACACACACACACACACACAAAATAATAATGTCTCCATTTGCCCCCCGGAGCAGCTTTGCGCCAACTAGCCTTCACCTCATTATGCCAATCAAATTGACCAGGGGGGGAAAGGAGGGGAGGAGGGGGGAGGGAACAAGCTGTCCTTTCTCATTCGGCCTCACTCACTTTCACCGTCCATGTGTTCATAGAGAAAGATTTGATCTTAATCAGAACGTCACCACTTTGGGCTGTCAGGAAACGGCCAATGTGTTGTGGTTCGCCCTCCCCCCTCCCCTTCCTCCCCCCTCCCCCCCCCCGTTTGTTCATCGGTTTGGTAATAAGCCACTCACCGCTCCTCTTCTTCCAAGAAGCTAAAAATGTTGGATTTACCAGCTGCCAGTTCGGAGCCACACACCCCGAAGTTTGCAGCTGGGGTTTTTTTTTTTTTTTTTTTTTTTACAGTTTTTTCCCTCTAAAGCGTGTAAACTATTTACAGTGTTGGTGCCAGCAAACTACTTTAAAATAATAACAGGGAATTAAAGTGGAGAGGATTTCACAACTGGAACTTTGTCATGTCGACTTAAACTTGGAGCGCTACAAGTCGCCCCGATGATGTGAAGGGGTTCAGTATGGTGGGACAGCATTGTTTTTTCTGTTAATCCTGACGACATTTAAAGGGGACATTGCGTCAAAAACTTACTTTTTTTAAGCCAATCACAGATCGGATGTGGCTTCCCCTTCCTATCTTCCTATACATGCAGGTCAATAGAATGTACCTCTGCAAAGGTGCATCATATATTAAGCCAATTAAGATCGGGCTGTTTCAGGAGGCGGGGCTTAAAGAGACAGGAGGGTGAATACATGTTCTAGTAGAAAGTATGAAGTTTTATTTTTATTTATTTTTTTCATTTTCATACAAATTGTGACTAACAAATATGTCTTAATCAACTTAAATATGCACGCAACTAAAAAAACATTGACATAAGAACATTTTTTTCATTATATTTTTTCTATTCCTAAAAAGAGCGCTCATGTAGCTTCATGTCAGCGGGAGATTTAAAGAGGAATATTTTTGCTAACCCATTAGCCGTACCAACTTTACCAGATAATGAAAAGTCAAAGTTAAAGGTCTGCAAGCTTGTCAAGTTTTTCTTTTGTCCTAATGACCACGAATAAATTGGTCTCATGTTAAAACCACTCGTACAAACAGATTCGTTCTTCAGTGTCTTGTACGAAGGATTTAGGAGAACTTTCCGCATTCATTCCTTTTCAGCAATTTGAAGTTTGAAATCCCTTTAAATAAATATATCTTCATAATTAAGTTGACATTGCTCCGTTTGACTGCAATTCAAATTATAGTTCTGAATTTATTCACATAGCTTTATATCACATCACCATTCATTTAAATTGTCAATTGATGCTTTTTTATAACGCGTATACATACATATACACTATATATTTATAGGAAAATGTCAAACGGCAAAAATGAAAATGGTTTGCTGAACCCGATGTGTCACGAAGTTAGAGACAGTTTAAATAAAAATAACACAAAAATGTTCCCTATTTAAATGCGTGGGCTGTTTAAATAAATGACAGTAATGATCCGTGACGTTTCTCGTAACCACAGAATCCCTAAACAGTGATACAACATCAACGTAGGAGCTTACAGCTATTTCAAGCATTGACATTTGTCATACTGTTCCTTCCTCCTCTTTGCAGGACATGATTCATTTCATTTTCAGTCATTTGATTTTTTAATAATTTGTTTGTATGGTTCAGTTCAGGGACGATCGCCTTTTACCCCAGAACATCTGGGGTAAATAATGAATTCATTATTGGCAACGCCTTTGAATGACAAGCGGTAGTTGTAATGGAGGGCAAACATCTATCTTGTTGCATTTATTTAAAATGTGGAGGTTTTCATTTCCCCTAAGAGTGCTCAGTATCGAACTAAACCCCCCCCAACCCCTGAGCCGCCGCCTGCAGGCAGCCGGTGTAAGGAGACGTACTTAGCGGCCGCCGGCCTCTGCAGAGGGTCTTCTTCGGTGTCAGGACGCCGTTTAAGCCGTTTCGGTAAACAGCATCGGCCCATTTCATCCCCCCCCGGTCGCCTC
Source organism: Eutrigla gurnardus (assembly GCF_963514095.1). Lineage (NCBI taxonomy): Eukaryota > Metazoa > Chordata > Actinopteri > Perciformes > Triglidae > Eutrigla > Eutrigla gurnardus. The sequence goes on along the minus strand of NW_028155250.1, from coordinate 35,390 downwards.
ATTGAAATCAGCTTCTTAACAAACACGTCTCCATCCTCTTATATTGTCGCTGACCCACTCCTCCACCCAACCCCCGCCCGCCACCCGCTTTCCCCCGCTGCCACCGCCAAACTTCCCCCTGTGTGTTACCTGAGACAAGCAATTTACCTTTTTTTGTTGTTTGCCTGACCTAGAGAAAACAATTTCAGAGGGGTCTTCCTGCACTCTTAACAGCCCTCCGTTTGAACAGGTAAAAGGCGACTGGCGTGCCACAATGGCTTTTTTTTCTCTCCTCTCTCTCCAAGAAGATGAATTGGCGAGCTGTCAGCTTCAGACAGGCCGAGTAGCAGTGTTTCTGTAATGGGACACTGGAAGTGTCTTTGATTAATGGAAGAGCCGCACTGAGCTGTTAGGGAACCCGCCGCGGCCCAGCGAGAGCGATTGAGCGGCGGATACATGCCGACAGATGTGCGAGGGAGCGCGGGGCCTCGATACCAGCAGAGGTGGAAAAGAATAAAAGGGGAAGGAGGAGGAAGGAGGATAGGAAGCGGTAGTCTGTCTGGCTCGCAGCCATCTTTAAAAAACCTGAAGCCTATTTTCACATCTTCTTTCATCACGATTGATTTAGACCTGAATCGTGTCAATTGCTTCACTACGGAGCGCCTTTAGATCTCAATCCGGTTATTTGATGATGAGCGCCAGCAACGATATGCAATGAGAGAGTTTAACATGCAATATAATATATAATATGCCTCTTAAATACTGGTTGCAACAGTGGCTGTGTTTCCCTCAAAGAAGAACTGATCAGGGAGACATTATTATCAAAAATGTTCAGACAGTCGTGGCTCACATGGGCCGAACATTCGACACGCTTTTGATCCTTTTTGGCATCGAGAGTCTGAGAGCGACGCTGCAAAGCCACAAAAGCTACAGTCGGGGGACACAAGCTGTCCTCCAACTTTCCCAGAAACCCTTAAAGCCAAGTCAAAAAACAAGGATCACATGCCGACTGTGCTGCCGTTGTGAGAAATTTCAGCCGAGAGCGAGATGTTGCTTTTTCTTCTCATCTCAAAACACATTTTTTTGTTGGTTCGGCCTCTCATTGAAACTTGCTGATGAACAAGTTGAACAAGTGTAGAAAACACAAACAATAATATAATATAATATAATAATTCCCTCGTTATTTACCTGAAACTCATGAGGGAAGTACTTCCTCCCTCCCGTACAAACATGTCACAATAAACACTTATCTTTGAGAACAGCTGAGTAGACTTATGTGGAATTTTCTCTTTGCAAAAAGATAGCAAAAACATATATAAATACACACATTTAAAATGTTCACTGACAAAAATGGAAACAGAATCATCCGTCCGTGACGACCGCTGTTTACAAGACAGCTGGAACGGAGGCTTCCCGGCTGCACTCTCTCTCAAAAAAATAACACTGGTTTATTGGAATTGTGGCATTGCTATGTTTTAAATGGAAGGAGCAACATTTTACAAGGTAATTAGTCGGGCTATAATCCCACACACGTATATACGACGAACTCTGCATCCTCATACTGTCATGTGACAAACCACTTTTGTCACTTTTAAATGTGTCAGAAACGGATGACAAAATACTTTTGAAGTTAAAAAATAAAGTACCTGGATTTTTAAGGTCAACCCTGATAAATGGAAGTGACAAGTTTTTCTTTAACTCCTCTTTCCTGCTGCAGCCTCATTGTGAGCTCTAATAGGGATTGGAGGGATTTTAGGTGAGGTGCTGCTGTTGGTGGTGGGGTGGGGTGGGGGGGGGATGGGTGTTTATGTTGGCCCTTGTTTCCAGGGTCGGGAACCGTCCCGAGGGAGCGCATTCCTCACCCAAAGCACGACTAAAAGGTATGTGAACCATCTGGACAAAGCCATAAGCCACAATGGCCCTACACAGACCCCGTCCATGTGGTCCGACGGCGAGTCCCAGCTCTCACACTGTCGTCTTTTTCACCCCCCCCCCACCCGGCACTGGAGGCATGGAGCTAGATATTCATCGGCTACGGAGCCAGCCAACACTTCCACCATGAGTGTGTGTGTGTGTGTTACCCGGTTCCTTCCAGGGTGAACAGGGTCATTTTTTTCTGAGGCCCACTGTGATGCTCGCACGACTGTGTGGACGTAAAGAATGCCGCCTCAGGTCAACATATCACCAGCCGAGGGGCCAACGAGAAGATTGTTTCCTTGTTCGCCAGGTTTTAATCGGCCTTCAAATCATCATCATATGACTCCGGCTTGCAAAAAAAAAAAAAAATGTTATACGTAGCCACTATGAATGGACAAGTGATAAACTGAGTGCCTGACAGGAATTACAATTATATAACTATTTGGAAGCAAAGTTAAAGGTTGAGTTCATCCAAAAGACAAAAACTCAAACAAGTTTCAACAATCTGACAAATTCTTTTCATGGCTGGTTAAAACAATTAAAAAAAAGAAATGAGATAAATCACAAAAAAATGATATGACTTGTAGCCAAGAAGCTAAAGACATGCCAGCTTGTTCCTTTAACCCCATTTGTTGGTCGAACTCAAGCGTTTTAAAAAGATAAGATCTGTATTTTTATCTCATCCTTTTTCTCAGCATCCATAGCAAAAAAATGATCCACCCAAAAATCAGACACTATAATTATATATGCGAGCACTAAGACAATCCTTATGAAAATATAACCCATCTGAGATTAAATCATTAACCCACGTTAACCCAAACTTCCACCAATCTAATCTAATCAGGAATAAACCTAAAACAAATACGAAATACTGGCCAATTAGAGGCTATAGGGTCGGTATTTACAAGGGGGGATCAATGCCGAACCGCCAATGGCTGTGAAAGAGGTAACTCTCTTGAACACTTGTTGCTCGTGAGCTCCTGGTCGAACACCACGATGCACATGAGGACTCCTCAGACCGCCTACATGTGAGCGCTGGCAGAGGGAAACCGGGTCCAGTCTGACTATCAGGTCCACATAGGACCCCTTCAGACCGGACGAGTGCTGCAGAGACCAGCAGCAGCAGCTGCGTCTAATAGAGAAACCGAATTTGATAATCAGGCGAGACAGTCAATTTGCTAATAAGGGATTCTAATGAATGAATCAATGCGGTTTGGTGGGAGAGCAGGTGCTATTGTCAAGAGCAGTCGAGTGCAGTTTGCCGGTGCCTCTCTTTCTTCCCCCCTCTGCTCATTGCTTAACGCCTAAGTTGATTCAATTTCATTTGGCACTCTGTAAATTCTCTCACTGGGAGGGAGGGAGAGAGAGAGATAGATAGATAGATAGATAGATAGATAGATAGATAGATAGATAGATAGATAGATAGATAGATAGATATAGAGAGAGATAGATAGAGAGAGAGAGAGAGAGAGAGAGAGAGAGAGAGAGAGAGAGAGAGAGAGAGAGAGAGAGGGGAATCTTGGGGCGTGTGCACGAGGACGTGCACGGTTCCCGGTCTGAGCCCACGACACTAAAGCACAACTTTGCACTTAACAAAGTAGATTTCCATTATAAGAGTCCCATAAGAACGATCACAGGAACAAAAAGATGGCCGATACCGTTGGTAACCAGTGAATTAAAAGGTGATTATGTAATCAAACAGGGTGCAGGAGTTAAATTTAACATGTTTTTTTTGTTTGTTTTTTTTTTAATAACAAAAATGTTCCTTATTTGAACTGCGGTCCTCACACTCGTGATAGAAACCGAGCTTGGCTCGGAGGGTTTTTTTTATAGAACGCAGACTCTCGTTGCATCTTGAAGCAATAATTGAACACACACTTCAGCAGCTCTGGCCGTATTACCAAAGCATGTGTTTGAAGTGGCAAATGTGCTGCAACCAGTGACTTGCAGTCGCTGGTGGAAAGTAAATATAAGTTATATTTACTCAAGTCCTGTTCTTTTTTTTAATGTGTTGAGATATTATATTTGTTATCCGCTGTGGTTGCTTCATGACGGAGGCTCATTGTGGGTGAAAAACAGTAACTAAGCTAGCTGAAACCATCGTGACAATAAAGAAAAATTTAAGGTGGATTGACCAGAAAAAGACGAATCCACCTGCTAAACGACACTAGGAGGAGGTTCGACTGCAAACAAGCAGGAACACAGCAGGGATGCTACGCTAACGAAGAGCTACGCCGCTACATCAGGAAATGTAACCGCTGCAGGTCGACAGGAGAGAGATGACGGACCTGTAATAGTGTTGCACAAACGGTTATCGTACAACTGTCACCGTGTTGTGGTTTCACAATAAATGTCAAGATAAAAATAGTGCAAATAAAGAGCCAAATCATGAAATCAATAGCACGCTAGCATGTGAGCTGATAGCATCGCAAACATAGCAACCAACCAAATAGGAGGATCCAAGTTTACTGTGAATATTATTAAATTAATAATAAAGTCCTCCACATCACATGCTTCATTCAGGGTTCCTACACCTTTTCCAAAGTCAAATTCAAGCACTTTTCAAGCATTTCCAGGTGCATATCCATGCATTTCCAGCACCTTCCAGCTGTGGTAAACTACATATTTGTATCCAATCCAATCCTCAGTATTCAGTCTACTTATTATGTCACTTGTTCATCACATTAAATGAGATGTTAAACTAATTCCACTAACAGATCCACAGAAATATAATCAACTATTTTAATCATCTGTTCATCATCAAGTCATTTTTCATGGAGAAATGTCAGAAGATGTTTTCAGTCCCTCAAATATGGAGATCTTCTTTTCTCTGTGTTAATATCATACATGTCATCACATAGAACAGACATTTCAAGCACTTTCAAGCACTTTGTTTTAAATCGTGGCACTTTTCAATCCTTAAAAACACCACAACACGTAGCCCTGCCGATTTCAGGGGACTTTTTCAGGACGAGTCCAATATTTTGTCAGATAAATAACATTTAGAAAATTTAACTTTTACTTGCAATGGAGTATTTGCCCGTTTGCTAGTTTGTTGACAATTCATCTCCTTCCTCAAATGGTCCTTCTGAAGGAACAAACTATGTTTTAATTGCTCTCAACTCCTCAGCATTAACAAGTGTAGAGTGGCCACCTCTGAGCTTTCAATGAGTGCTTCTGCTGTACAGTCCAGTAATCTTTGTGTGTTTGTGTGTGTGTGTATGTTGAAGGCAGTAGTGCCCTCTAGGTGGAAACCAAAACTCCCCCCCCCCCCCCCCCCCCCACCTCTGCAGCCAGCAAATGGCTTTAACGTGGTCTGCGAGAGAGAGAGAGAGAGAGAGAGAGAGAGAGAGAGAGAGAGAGAGAGAGAGAGAGAGAATATAGACGATCTCTATTCTTCAGACCAATGCGTAACCTTAAAAGACCCCCAGCTCCGAACATATGTTCCACACTAAAAGTGTGAGAAAAAAAAAAAGAAGAAAAGCAAGCAGTGGTTGGCTGAACTCCTTACATATGGTGTGGTTGTAGGGAAAATAAAAATGCACACAAAGAGTGTGTAGAAAAGAGATGCTTCAAGATGTGTTTTTCGGCAAACGGGAATCCATCTTTAGCATTTGTGTGTTTAGTACAAAAGGAATGTACGCTTGAAAAGTCTTATTTGGACAAACACGAGACAGACAACAAAGTGCTGCAGAGCTGGAAGGGGAAGGAATTTATAGGAGGGGTGGGGGTGGGGGATGGGGAGGACGGGGGGGTATCGTGCTAGTTGTACTGGTTTTGGGTTGGGAGGGAAGGAGCCTAGTGGTGCTTGGGGTCAGAGGTCAGCAGCATGCACTCAACAGCTGTCCTAAAAGCAGCACAGATAAGCACTGAAAGCATCCTGTGTGTGTATGTGGGCGTCTGTGTGTGTGTGTGTGTGTGTGTGTGTGAGACTAATACCAGCCACCGGGCAAATAGATACAGTAAAGCTTGACCGACTGGAATCTTAAAGGTTCAACAGGCTGAACATCTCTCAAAGTTTGACTTAAGTCCTGACAAAAAGGAGTAGATTACCCCACGAGGGAGGGAGGGGGAGGGAGGGGGGAGGAGGTCAAGGCTTGACCGGCAGGCCAGGTCATTCATCAACTGCTAATGGGCAGAGCTTTATGCTGTCATGATGAATGACCTTTGTTCGAGAAGGAGAAAAAAAAAAAAGTAGCGAAACAATGGCATCGACGAAGGCATCAGTTCTTAAACGTGTCAATCGGATTCTGAAGGAAGCTGGCGTGAGTGTGTGTGTGTGTGTGTGTGTGTGTGTGTGTGTGTGTGTGTGTGTGTGTGTGAGATGAGCCTCCTCTTAAAAAAACAAGTTTTGTGTTTCAGCTCAAGGCGGCGGACTGCTTATCTCCGGTCCTAAAGAGGACAGAGGTGAGGTGAGGAGCTGGACCAGCAGCTTCTAGGTTAGGGGGGGGGCAGGTGGTGACAAAAGTCTTGTTTGGGGCCGTTACTGCTGGATGGGTATTCACCCTGAACCCCTTCAGCACTCCAAGCAATCTGCCCTACCTCGGACGCCGTTCGGGAGCCGGAGTGAATCAAGTAGAGAAAAAAAAAAAAAAAACGAAGAGAAAGAGCTCAGGAAACGATATATTTGCTCTGACATTTCATCACACATTAAATCATCAATAGAAGACCAGCGATCAGCGTAGTATCGCTGTTGTCTCATGAAGAGCAGCTTCACGTCTGTGGGTAATAAGTCCTTGTTAGAGGAAGAACTCTCAAAAATGATTAAAAGCAAAACAGAGCTGATGCATTTGCTTGATTTGATAAAGATGTGACTTATTTGATTTGATGAAAGCAGAACCGCTATGTCAGAACTATTTATCCTTCATGTTTAAAAAAAAATAATAATAATAATAATTCCTGTTTCATTAAAATCAACAAGGGAATGCAAATTAATCAATTTATTATAGGCTTCAGTTATTATTTATTTCATTTATTTTTTATTTGAATGACAATAAACTAAACTGAAACTGAAATTTGTTGGCTTCCTTCAACACTCAACCTGATTTGACGAGACAAATATCGTATTTTTTTTTAAATAATTTGAAACACATTTAAAAAAAAAAAAAAACCTTAATGGTGCTAAAACCAATAATTAGAGCATTAATATAAAAACAGACAAATATTTGCTTAGTAAATATTTAGCAAGAAAATGTCCACACAAGCAGTGTCCCTCTGTGTGTGTTGTTATCCGAGGTCCTCTCCACTTTGTTGACATACCCGGGCTTTTAGTGCACATTCAAGCATTTCAGACCGCTACATTGACTATAGCCACGTCGCCATCGTCGTCATGGAAACGAAGCACTCAGGTTACTGCTCTTAGGTTTGGTCATCTCATGTGCCTTTGTCTGCACTGTTAACACTGTTAGCTGCAGGCTGCTGGCTCAGCCGTCGCGTTGTCAATGATCTTTTTCTTTAAAAAAAAAAAAAAAATTGAAAGTTCACTTTCTAGATTTCTTGTGTGAAAATGATTTAATGCTGTTAAACCTGAATGTTTTGGGGGCTTTTCCTTACGTTAACAACGAACCTCCAACGTTGAAATAAAGCAGAAATTCCCGTAAACTTTTCTGACATCAACTCAACAAAAGTAAAAACCTTTTTTTAAGTAGTTTTTAACAAATTATGAAAACAAACAAACTCAGTATATATAGTGTTGAACTCCCTCCCAGTGCACTCTAGTGAACCCGCTGATGTACAAAGGGCCTGTGCCAAAAATAAAACGGGCTCATGTGAGTGATTTCGGAAAAAGGCTATCAAACAAAGCTGGAGGCGAGCTTCTCTTCCTCCGTGTCACTATCGCTTCCTCATTCTGAGGTCTGCTGCGCTTATTTCACCAGATGCTGAATAAGTTCAAATAGTGCACGCCTGTGTTATTGTTGCAGGAAGTAGCTGCTCACACACACGTGTGCGCACACACACTCTTTAACCTTGTCGAATGTCCCTTCTGTGGTGGTCTCCATCCAGTCTGCTCCATCATTAGAACGCAATACAAAAAGGAATTGATTTCAAAGGAGGATTAATTCTTCCAAAAGGCCGTAAAAACAAAACGGGCCCGTGTGGATCAACCACCTTATCGTTTTATTAAAATGATACTTCTTTTTCTCTCTCTCTCTCGGTGTGATCACAGAGCAGCCGTCGCGTTTGACTGAGCGGGGTTTTTGGCGGGCGGTCCACCTCTCTGATGTGTTTTAATAAACACGACCTTGATTGTTCCCCGGTGTGATTTTTGAAAAGCGTCTCTGGAGTCGTTCCTGTTGGCAACGTCCCGGCCCTCCAGTCAGGCACTGGGACTCGCCGTGTCAGCCAAAACACGCCGTTTCTAATTAGCCTCGTTAAAAAAAGAAAAGAAAGAGAGAAAAGAAGGACAGTAGTGGAAACGCAACAAGGGAACGTGTCTGAGCACCTCGATTGGTTGATTCAGGATTACGGTGCAGCAGAAAAACTACCCGATGCGGTTAAAGCACATTTTTTCATATTGGTATCAAACCTGAGAAGTGCTTGATCGAGTAGCATCACATTCTTTCCTTGCATGCCGACACATAAGGGCTGGGTATAGCTACTGGCTAGCTAATCGCTAATGCTAATTGGTCATACAGCATATGAGCTGATAACGCGATCCGTGACGTCCGACCCCTCCGGTTCTTCCCTTGAGGTTAACGTTGGTTTAGCTCCGTCAACACTGTCGCCGTTTGTTAGCGCCGCGTTCAATGCCGCTGCAGGCGAGGACGACTGCAGATGAGGACGACTGCAGAGGGGCAGTCTCTGGGAGATTTTGTGGGGATTGGCTGAGAGCACACACGTTGAGTTTTTTTTCTTGAGATTTGGACATGCAGGTATCGTTTGGAGAAGTTTCCATTACTACGCACTACCTACCTAGCTACCTATTAATCTACCTACCTACCTACCTAGCTACCTATTAAGCTACCTACACCTACCTACATACCTACCTACCTACCTAGCTACGTATTAAGCTACCTACCTACCTACCTACCTACCTACCTACCTACCTACCTACCGAACTACCTATTAATCTACCTACCTAGCTACCTATTAATCTACCTACCTAGCTACGTATTAAGCTACCTACCTACCTACCTACTGAACTACCTATTAATCTACCTACCTAGCTACCTATTAATCTACCTACCTAGCTACGTATTAAGCTACCTACCTACCTACCTACTGAACTACCTATTAATCTACCTACCTAGCTACCTATTAATCTACCTCCCTCCCTACCTTTAGTACTCAAACAGCTTCATACTTATACACACATACTGCTGTCTGAATACATAATACTGGAACAATCTTGGTGGTGATTCTTTTTTTTAAATCAAATTGATTGAGCCAGGAGACACGTGAATCATTAAATTGCGATTTTTCTTCTCTCGGCCCCGCTCGTATCGCAACTTCCCAGTTTGCACCATGTTTACATTTACATTTACACTATTATGTTTTAGTTATGTCTCACATGCTGCCTTTTACTTGTTTTTGTGCTATTTATCTATTTTTTATACTCTCAATGTTACATTGTTTGGCATTCTTTGGACAGCAAACGAGGAATGTAATTGTACAGAGAAACACGTTTCTTTACTGTGCATATGATAATAAACCCTTTGAATCTTTGAATCGTTGAATCTTCAACTTCCCTGTCCTGCAGCATGTTAAAGATGGCCTCCACGCCGCCGTGCAGCGCTCCTAAAGCCTAAAGCCACTCTCCGGCAGCACTTGTAGGCGGACAGAGGATTCTGTTCCTCCACCGCCGAGATGAATATCCAGGTGCCGGTGACTGCACTGTATATCCCCCTCTTCCCTCCCTCGCTCATCATTCCTCCGTCACCTCACTGAAAGGTTGGTTGTCTTCCTCTCTCGGAGGGTTGTTTGTTCAGATGTGGGCAGCCAGGACACCGTGGCATGCCTGGGGCTTACCAATGAGATTAGATGGTGACAGTGACACGGCGGTGTGGCCAAATGATCTAAAAAAAAAAAACAAAAACGCAGGCGGGGGCTGGAAGAAAAAAAAAGGATGTTTCTCAGCCGCACACATGAGTCACCGAGGCCCTGTTTGCTCTCCTGAGCTGCTGTTCTGCTCTCATGTTTGTTTTTTGGGGTGAAAATCACCGGCTCGCTTGTTTTTGCAAAACAGCGAGATGCAAAGAACCGATCTCATTATTTCCATTATTTTTAAGGGGAAAAACACAACCGTTGCCAAATCAGGTGATATAGAAGAATAAAAAAGCTATGTAAGTATTCAGTTATAGATAATGGTGTGAATGGCAGAAGCTTAAAAAAATCTATATCAGAGAAGCCAAATGTGCTTTATTGATGACTCTCATACAGCATGAAGTTATCACCTTCTCATTCATGTCACTTTTGTAGTTCTTCCGTTTCATACTTGTAAACCCAGAAAAAGTCAAAACGTGTTTTGGAGCTCGGGCTCAAATAAATGCATAGTGAACAGGAAGTGATGCATTATGGTTGTCTTTTGGAAAGCGGGTATTAAATGCTTGGCGAGAGGAGATTATTTGGCTCGTTGGTTTACTGTTGATATTCCTTGAAAGTAAGGAAACGAATTGACTTTAAAACTATTTTTAATATATTGAAAACAATGGTATTTAAAAAAAAGAATATGTGAAAGACATGGTTGTTAAACATCACGGCTGCAACAAGTGCTCAGCTTACCCAACACTGCTTCGGCCAACGGCTGCTGAACGTGACATTGCCAAATGTTTCTGAATGTTGCTTTAACACCGATGATGCAATCAACCGCAAATGAATGGATGGGTTGATAAAGCTGCTGTCTGACTGTGGATGCATGCAGTTGATGTTTCCTGCAGGTTTGTACAGCAAAGTGAGAGCAAAGGATTTTCTCTCATTTTTAAAAAAATCTGATGAACTACAGAGATGATTTAAATTATTTGCTTTATAGTCATGCGCCTCCAATTTATGGAGGAGGCAGTTCTTCAGTCAGGTTTTTTTTGCATCTGGAGTCGACTTCTCTTGTCGCATCATCATGTTAGCGGCGCTAGCTCCAGCAGTGTCAAGAACTATTTAGCATCGAATGTTAACAAATGTAATTTCCCTGCGATGTTCGGCAGCGAGCGCTCCCCTTCAGCGAGAATTACTTTCTACAAGGTCGTGAGCTTACACGTTCACACCATTTAAAACAGCTTCTGACATTTTCGTTTGTACAATGGTTGAAGGATGTGTGTATTTTTTTCTTCAGCGAAGCCTCGACTCGAGGACTCGAAGTTACCCTCCCTCTTAGTCCTCCATGTTACATGTCAACGCTTCTGTGCATTCAAGGCTATTTCAGCAGCGAGTCTTTTAGGATGATTACAAAACGCTCCTTCAGAAAAAACGAGGCAGGTGTAAAAGCTGTTAATAACATCAGAGCAGAGATGAAAACAACTATGACTACACCGCTGCAGCCGGAGCGGCTACAGATCAGATGGCGGCAAGTTTCACATAAACAATATGACTCGTGCATATTTCAGATAAATTGCACTAAATGGACATTAAATATCGTAGTTTAGATGTGGGCTACATTTTGGCACAGAAACATATATTATATACTACATTTACATACATTTGCATGGTAATCTGTTAAGACGGCCCATAGGCCATGAACAGAAAACTATATTTGGCAATTTTCTCTCTGCTATTAACGTCACTTATTTACATATATCTTTATAATATTTTAAGTAAGCACTGTATTATAGTTTAAATGCAGTTTTAATGCAAGTATTTTAAATTAAATTTAAAAACTGCAGGGAAAACTTTTGTATCAATACCAATAAATTACTGCAACTTACAGATTTTTTTTCTGGTCTTGCAAAATACATGATTGAAAGCTATTGTTTGACCTATAAATTCTTATAGTTTCTATATATACACGTTTTCTTTTTTAACAGGTCGCCCCCGGTTACACAACTGTTACATAAAGAGCCACTTGGTGATCACCTAACGGAATCAGAATCAATCCTGCACAATATTTTTGGGATAAAAAGTCATTAACAAGTGCAGCTCATGAACACGATATTGATTAACGTGCTGATCATATCGTCGTCATTGTAGGTCACAGATTAGCACGGAAGAAAAGCATTTCGTCGATCAAATTCCACAAAAATCAACTTCTCAGACGCCTCGCCGCATCGTCACACACTCATCTGCTCTGCCAAGCGAAGCCCACGATTCCTTGTGTTGTTTTGCCAAATAAATAATCTCGGGATATTTGACATTTTCTGGCAAATGTCTGAAAACTAAAAACCCAAGCTGATGATATTTATAGTCACACACGAGTTGCAAGTGTTTCAACGGCTTATATGTTTGAATTAAAAAACTCTGGACAGAATCATTCCTATATAAAAGCTGTATAATAATAATAATAATAATAAAGTATTCCACAGTGTTCATTCTGGGTTTTCCACACATAACATATGAGGGAAAACATAAAAATAAATAATAATTCTATTTTACTTTACAGCACTGTTTAACAGAGTTTAACTCCAGTAAGCTGTATTTTATGCACGTTTTGGTTTAATTTAGACTGTAATGTCTAAATGTCAGCTGTTCTATATTTTTGAATTCAGTCATTTAAATAAAATAAAATAACAAAGGTGTCCATTAAATTACTTTATATTCATGTAACAAATAAACAACTATCAATAAATAAATACAAATAATAATAATGTGCATTACTCATACTATTACTTCTATGGGTCAAGCTCCAAAAGCAACAGGTTTCCCATAATGCCGCCTATAAAGCATATTTTTGTCCTGTTATTCAAACTTCAAGCTCCCAGTTTGAATCGGAGGCTTTCTTGTTGAAATGTCTCCTTAAAATAATCCTGATAATCACTCCCAGTATCACCTCCAGGTCTGACCCAGGATTAGGCGAAGCAACCTGGAATGTATATGTGTGTGTGTATATAATATATATATGTATATAAAAGAATGATTACGCAGCAGCAGCAGCGGGAACAGAAGCCGTCCACGGCGGCAGCGAGTAATGCGCGGGGTCACCGGGATTACAGAAGGCACATCACATCCAGGATGTTTACCATAGAATAACATCGACGCATTGTTGCCACAAGAGGATGAAGTTCACTCTTTCTTATCGTGACTGTAATTCTCGATGGCCATGCACACATCTGTCAGCGGCTCCATTTCCACGGAGGATTAAGTGAACGGCCGGCCGGCAGACACGCTGCTGCTGCTGCTGCTGCAACGCCGCTCTTTTAAAAAAGGAAGATCATAAACAGCTGAGTAAATATTTTTCCAAGGATGGATGTTTGCTTTGTGATTATACAACTAAATAAAATGTAATAAAATGTGCTTTCTTTTAACTCTTCATTCAGTCAAAAGGAGCCACGGATGTATTTTTGATTATTTGCTCTGTGTGTATGCAGCTTTATGATATGGAAGTGCAACCTTGGCCTTCGTCAAAGCCTTACGAGATGAAGCATCTACTCCTTTTCAAAGCAGATATATAAGTCCGACGCCTCTGAAAGGAGCTGCTCCTATTTCCTTAAACAGCCGCCGAGCCTCAAAGAATTTCATCTCGTCTCCGGCGGATCATTTTATTTCACGTTTTGCTGCTCCAAGCGTCAGATCGCAGCTCATCTCGCCTCGTATCTACGGATTACACGAGTTCTCGGGTTGTTTGCTTCCTCCGTATTACCGGCCTGAAATGCTGAGGTCACAAGTCTTGAATATACACCCCACCACGCTAGCCATGAAAAAGTTTGATTAATTTGCCAATTAATCACGAGGAAATTAACATGTTTTTGACTAATTGCAACATATTAAATATTCAAATGGCATATCTACACAGATTACAGTAAAAGCCTGTTAAATACACTAATTAACAATAACGTAGACCTGCAAATGGTCTCCGAGAGCCAGTTTAGAGCCCTTAATCCCGTCAGATTATCTGTAAAAACGATACAAACGCAGGTGAGGTGAAATCTTGATGAAAAATTAACGGGTCGAGATGAGAAGACGTGCAGGCAGAAATCCAACCGAGTAGAAATGGATGAATAAAAATAAATAAATAAAAGCAGTGTACTTACAGCACGTTGTGATGCATTCTTCTCTATTCCTGTTTTATTTTAACTAGCATCTTTTAAGAGCTCACTGAATGAATTAAAAGACAGTAAACAAGGTATTTTTGGACGAAACGCATTACCAGTCTTTTCCATCGCTGCTGTGGATTTTTATGAAGACTGCGTGCTCAGCGAGAGTTTTTCACATGACATTAAAAAGAAGAACCACAACTCTCATGGTCTCCGCTCCCAAAGAGGGAAAGGGAATGTTTGTGATTACAATATTAAATCAAGTCACATCAGTGGATGAAGTAAAAGACGTGTTGATGGACGTCACGGCCAAAAGGTCAACTGTTCCAGACTTAATGTGCTTTATTCGTATGAATGAGAGGGATCGGGGCGATAGAAGGATTTTTAACATTTAGATGTGGCTCTGAATGAACAGGGACCAGCAGGAGGAGCCTGGAGGAAGTCTGAACCACTACAGCCTACAGAGTGGAGCTTTACAGGACGTTGTTTTCTCAAACGGAGAGCTTTTAACCCATTTATGAGTCTGAATGTGGTTCAATACAGACGTACCTTCAGATTCATATCAATCCATGTAACATTTTTAAGTAATTTGTAAAAAAAAAAATTAAAAAAAATCAGACAAAGGGCATTTAAAGTGGCATCTAAAAACTCTATAAATCGCATGAATTCCAATTACATCCTCGGATGATCCTTGAAGTAACGATGACTCATCGGGTTATAATGTTCGTTTCTTTTGATCATCATTTCAATACATGTGCAGAGACATTTCAGAAACAGAATTATTTGATCTGGAAACTGGATGCCAGGGTGCTTATCTGTGTTTCGGCTCGGATTGTGAGGAAGCTTCTGGCGAACGTGCACAGACACGACGGGTTTAACTGACCTGATGCTTAGGTCTACATGTCGTGAGTCCATTACGTAGACGCGAGCATCATAACGTACCGCAGATAGCGGTCCAACACCTCCCCCCCCCCCCCCCCCCCCCACAACAACGCTTTCTCTCGCCCCATAAAATCATAAAAACGCCTCTCGGGCTGCTTCCCCGCTCTCCGCCGCCTCTTTGAACTGGTGCGACGGCCGAGCGCAGCCAAGAGGAGACGGCAGACGTGACAGTGTGAACAGCAACAGTCTGGTGCTAGACACCGCTTTACACCCGGCGCCGCAATTCACAGTTCGAAGTGCGAGAGCACTGAAAGAAAAAAAATATTTCAAGAAACGACGAGGAAAAGGATTACCGATACATGCGACCCCGAATACAATAGGAGTGATTTGACGTTTTTTTTTTTTTTTTTTATCGTGCCCAACAGGGGGTTCGCGACAAAATGGCGGTGGATGGCAAATGTGTGGGAAGGTTCTCGCCAAGGCGCGAGCAACATAGTGAGTGTCAGTCTTCGTTCCCGGGATAAAAACCACAAAAAAAAAAAAGCGAAACCAATGCCAATCGCTGAATGAGCGAGACAAAATTCGGAAAAGCGCGGCAAAGGAGAGGGAGGGCGATGTTTTGAAAACAAGCCTGAATGGATGCACATTTACAGTAACAAAGAAACAAACCCTTTTGAAGAGGAGCGCTGTGGATCACCGGGCAAGAGAAACCAGCAATTTTGCGATTCTTCTTTTGAAGGTTTTCTTCTTTTCGGGGTGGAGTGTTGGGGGGGTTTGTGGCGCTGCACTGGCAGCTGAGGCAATCTGGGTCTCAAGCACATCTAAGGTTGGGCAATTAGTTCCAGTGCCACTATTAATGTGCTGAAGGGGCGCGCTCGGCGGGGGGTTGAGGGCTCGGCTCAAAGGGCTTCGGTCCTTGCTGGGATGAGGGGGTGGGGGGGTGGGTGGTGAGTATGGCCAACAAAGGTGGGGGTCAGGACCTCAGGGCCATGTGAAAGCTGTACCATGTCCACTGACCTCTGAGAGCCTGTACAGGGCCGGTCACCATAACGGCCGTTACAGTTTTTACTCTTCACCGGAGAACATCGTCAATATCCAAAGAAGGAAAGAAGGTAGTTCACAAACTGAAGCTACGTTCATTAGCAGCTCGATACGAATTACGTTTGATAAAGGCCTCATTAATGGAGAAGTTAATGAGCTGAACCACAGTTACATTAAAAACATTATTTTGTGAATTACCTATTTTTTCAATTTTTTATATATATTCTTTTAAACATTTCTTTGTTAAAAATAAAATGTAAAGAGTGAAAGGTGTCGATTTCTGTCTTACAAATAATTGTTTTCTCTTGAGAAGTGTAAATATATGAATGATGTTTTATATGAATATGAGATGATTCATAATTTCGTCTAGTGCATCATTGTCTCTCCCCAGAGCCCAAACTGACATCTTCAAATGCCTTGCTTTGTCCAGAATTTTTTTTTTTAATTTATAAAATTTACAATGATATCAAACAAAGAAAAGCTGGAACCAGAGTATATTTAGCATTTTCCTTGATATTTATAAATACACCGTGATTATAACATTTGTTTATCGACTTCATCGCCGTGTTTGTCTCCTTTTGTCAGGAACATATATATAATATATATCATGTTATTTAACTCGGATTCCGGCGAACTGCACATGACACGAAGATCGATCGAAGGACGGCGGCAAATCCTCCGCCACGCTGCCTCCTCCCTTTGTGAAGGCCTCGTTCTGGCCTACATTGTACCTTGACACCCACATGCAGCCCACATCTCTCTCCTGGGCTTTTGATCTCCTCCGTAATATGTCAAGGGTATTTAGACGACTGAAAGCAAGACATACGCAGAGCAATGTAACGCCGGCGAGCCCTTTTTTTCCTGCTGGAGCTCTGCTCTCGGATCCAATACGAGTTCTTTTTTACCTTTCAGGGGTGAAAAATGTCAGCAGGACTTTAGCCACGACTCGCTGTTTTTTTTTTTCTTTTCTTTTTTTTGTAAATGCCGTTACAGACGGCTGACTGAAGACAGTAGCTGTTGACTAATACCTGCCGCAGAGCTCCACTGTGTTGGAAAACCGATCAGGATATTTAACCGACTGCCTTTTATAGGAACCATCAGAATAAATGATTCCCTGATCCACAACAAACAGGCGACGAATGGATGGAGGCTTTTAAATCATATTCACTGATAATTGGGTTCATTTTCCAGGATGATTTTTTTCCTACTCATTTCAAAGCTACATATCTTAATTCATAACATCCAAACTCCATTTTGCTAATTTTTAAATTGTAAATTTCATCCGTTATTTATTTATTGCTGCAATGCTAAAGGAAGGTTTATTTTTAAACAAAAATTTAAATTCTGGGAAAAAATGGATGACTATTAAAGCATATCTCATTTTAAATACACTAAAATGTGTAATATTAATTTCTAAAGTAACTATAGCAACCAAGGGACAAAAAGTTTAACCTTTTCAAATTCTCAAGTCTATCACCTCGATATTGTACTTCCTGTATAACTATAATAACTGGGTTATTTTCCACCACGGAAACAAAAACAAAAGGTCAGAAAGAGAACAAGACGTTCCTTTCCAGCACTTTTCCAGATCTTTGGGAAGAAAAACCGTTGCCGTTCTCTTTGTCTCCTGATTGGTCGACGGTGGCGGATTGAGCCGGATTCAAAAACCCTCGGTTTGGTTTGGCCGAAGCGCTGACCACCGGAGTTTGACAGGAGCCTTTGTGTTCTCCCGGGGACAATAAGGGTGAGAGGTGGGGGGTCAAACCAAACTGCTACACCCCCCCACCTTGCCTGCTGACCTTTAACCCCTCCCGTCATTGTCCGAGTAGAAAAAAAAAACCTTATTGTACGTCTCTGCTGGCGTTTCCCTCCTGATATGTGAGGTTGAGACTAAGATTACAGCAAGATTATGTCGGGAGTCTTCTGGCAGATGTTCTGGCTCCTTTTTTATTTCTTAATTAAAAGGCAACAAACAGGAACTGGGTTGGTAATGGATCGTGTGGGATTAAGCTTAATAAATATACTTGTTTTGGGGGGTTTTTTATACGCCAACCTGCTCCGATACCATTTAGGGGTTGTGGATTATTACGTATTGGATGTCACATGACAACGAAGATGACCTAAACTCACCGATCCTGCAGCGTCGGGTTCTTCTTCTTCTACTGTGTGTTTTTCTGCAGCTTCTATAGCGGGTCGAGTGATGCGCTTATGTAGGTCACGAGTAACTTCGGGACAATTAAAGCGAAGCTGCAGTCGTGTTTGGGATGGTGTTGGATTTTCACTATTTTCCTGAGAGACATTAATGGAAACCTATTGAGTTCTTACACTCTTTGTGTTGCAGAGTGCAGCAGCTTCTTGACCTCAATTAATTTTCCTCACCTATGCTTTTTTTTTTTTTCCAAAAGAAGCAAAGCAAGAAAGAGTTTTCTTATTGCAAGAGCTGCAGAATGGAACATTTCCCCGACAAAGTCAATCAGTTGCTGGATTCTGGGCGCTGATTCTGCGTTTTGAACCCAGCGCTTTGAAAAAAAAAGCACATTGAATCAGTTTGATTGCAGAATTGATGGCACAATTAGGATCTTGTTTTTTGTCACATCACAGAAAGTGCGTGTGGAAGTCATCACTGCCGCCTTTTCCCATCTGAAGCCCCCCCACCTCCTCTACCTTTTCTTTTCCCCAAATGAAGCAGCAAGCCCCCCCTCCAACACACAGACAAAAGTCAGGTCTGTAACCCCTGTGGACCCCCCCCCCCCCCTCCCCTCCATGCTCTTTGACCTATAGTGGAGGCCTGGCTGAGCACAAACAGTGGTCGTCCCCTGAAGCCCTCCCACCACCTCCACCTCCACCATGGGCTCCTGTTTCACTCAGGCAATGAAAGGGCCTACTGTAAATAACGGGGGGCCTGGCTGACCCCGACGTTTATCTGGGCCTGAGACCCCTGCATCCATCCTACTGTAACAGAGCCCACTGCTCACAATAGACCCTCTCATGGGTGTTAGACTGTGGGCTCTCTCCCCTCTGTGCCCACTCAGAATGGGGATTAGAAAAAAAAAAAAAGAAGGGCCCCTGTCAGGTCCTCCGAGGGGGTCAACCCCCTCCAAACCAGCATCACAACCCCATCCCACAGACACTTTAGCCTTTGTCCCCCTGTGTGAGACTTGGGAGCAGGGAAGGGTAGAGGGAATGTGGAGGTGGAGCTAAAGCCTGAGACCAATCACTCTGACAAAATGCTGGATCAAACTCGCAGCTCCAAACACCATCAAAGACGTTTACGCTCCAATTCAACCGTGTGGGCTTCTTCTTCTCTGGATTAATCTGCGTCGGACGGGAGGATAAATGCTTGTTTTTCTCAAATATTTTTAGGGACGTTTTTTATATTAAGGTTGTTAATATGTTGTAATCCAGGGTGATATAATGTATTATTCCTCCAGGTCCCTCAGGTCGGCTAGCTTCGGGGGTCCAGAAATCTTAAACTTAAGCTCAGGGGTGACCGCGCCTTTACTGCTGCAGCCCCAAACCCATGGATCAGCCCCCCCCATATAAGATCCCTCCATGGACTCGTAAATCCAGGCTCAAAACACACTTTTTTCACACGTTTGAATTTCGCTGATGTTTCTGACTTGTGCTCATCGTGCCTATGAGATGTGTACGTTACTACATGGCTTAATTAACAAGGCGGAAATAATAAATTGATTGATTGACGAATAAACACACTAAAAAAAATACATGTAATATAAGCCGTTAATGAGCAAAAAAAGAGAAATTGTGCATTGTCTGCATGTTACAGACTCATCCAATAATTCCATTAATTAAAAAATGACTTTAGGGGTCTCTTGCTGGCTGTGAGTAATTATATTAAGATAATAAAAAAAAAAAAGAGAAAAAGTCAGGTAAGGTGATGATGGTCTATGTGGCCGGCCGGCTTATGGAAGGAAAAGGAGGGAGAGAGAGAGAGACCCCGGGAGATAGAGAAGAAGGTTTCGGGTCAGAGGCTAAGTGAAATATATCCCCAGTCTGAGGCATGCGAGAGAGGATGCAGGAAGCTGAGGGCCAGAGATAAGGGCACAGACGTGGGCGATAAGCACCCAAACACCTGTTAGGGAAGCTCCAGCTCCTCGCCTCAGACCAACACTCTCAGGAGGCAATAAAAAACAAGCAGGGAGGGGGGGGTGTGGAGAGAAAACCATCGGACAGAAAACTGTAATCTGCTTTTCTTTTCCAAAAAAGGTAAGCAGGGAGTTTTGGAAACCGCAGAGGGTTTGCTGCTCGGTGGTACACGGCGGTAAGACCCACCCCCCCCATCCTGTTTACACCATGCTTAATGGCATATGGTGGGAAGCCTAGAACATCATTTGTAAGGTCAGCGGCGAGACAGGAGTGGCAGAAATGATGCTGTTTGAGTCATGACATGTCAGAGCCACCCGCCTCAGTGATCAGTCCAGGAAATGGAATGGCTTTTTTTTTTTCTCCTCCCCCCCCCCTCATCCCCCACTCTCGCCTTTTCGGGGGGCCGCAGGGACAAAAAAAAAAAACAGACAAACACAAAACAATCTGGAAGCGGTCAAGAGAGACCTTGGAGACGGCTGACAGTCGTGGCAGTAAACAAGAAAGAGAAGATTCACGACGTGTCGGGGAAGAAATTCATGGGCCGATTATGGCAGGAAGTACACCGGCTCGACCAATCACAACGCGGCTCACCGTCACAAAATACCTCGTCAGCGACCAGCCGGAAATTATGGGGGTGGGGGGGCAATTAAGGGGTTACGCTGATGATGTCATAACCTGACATCTTAGAGCCAGTGGTCAATGTGATGTCAAAGTAAACACCTATACAAATGATGGGAATAAACTACGATTCTATAGATATTACACACGATATTTAGACTAAATATGATGGTGTTTAAACCCAAAAACATGAATAATTAAATAAAAATCAAAGGAATTCAGTAAACTCCTTTTTTTACTTGTTGGACTATGATTTGAAAAACAATGAATGAGTCTTTGGATCAGTTAAATAATAATAAAATAATTTTTAAATACACCTCTGATGATTTATGCGTCTCGTCCACGACTTGCACTTTCTGTTTTCAGACATTCTTCTCTTCAGGCGGACAAATCTCCCTTCAATTGAATTCAACCCCCACCTCGCATTGCAGCCCCATGTAAGGGGGGGGGGGGGCAGCATATCCATCATCAGCTCTCTCCCTCTGGTAATCTCTCCGGGCGTCTTCGGTCAGCAAATACATAAATCAATTATGGTTTTAAGCTTTATGCCATGATTTACCCAACTGATCCCTCCTGGATTACAGCGGAGCTTAAAAAAATGTGTCGGCCGGCTCCAAGTCGCCTTGACATTCATTGCACTCGCTCGCCACGACGCTCGCCGCCACGCTCGCCACGCAGCCGAGGGGAAGACGTGGTAACACGGTGTAGGCTGCTTCGTGAGAACCCCATGGCGCTCTTTGAATTTGGTGCTAACATTTGGATTTCTTTGTATCCCGGGTCAACGTTCTGCAGTCAGCGACTTATTCCAACTAATTGTCGGGTTAGATGAGGACGTTTTGAGGTGACGCTCAATAACAAATAAATGAATAAATAATGCATTACTGATAACGTGGCCAGTAAGCCAACATGCTAGTTGCTAAGTAGCATTAAATAGGTGGACATGCGTTGCCTTGGACCTTCTGCACTCAAATGACTTTAACCATCATCATTACTTTAACAATGCATACTATGACATCAAAGAAGAAAAAGTATTGATATTTTGAATAAATGATGACGAAAACCAAACAGGTTGGTAGCTGCTGTTTGTGAAGCTGCTAAATTTACTTCAAAGCAGATAAATTACAATATACATTCTTGTCAATTAACAATTCTTGTTGTAAGTTTTGATTTGATTGAAGTTACGCCAAGTAACTTTAGACAAGTTTTTAGACAAGTTTGACTTCTCCTTTCATGCCAGCGTCAGCACTTCACTTCCACCTAAAGAATGGTTGTCCGTTACAGCATAATGACCCGTTCTACGTGAATTACAGGGTTACGTGGCGGCTCTCCCCCCCATACATCAGCTGCCGCGGCCGTGAGCCGACAGCTCGCGCTAACGTAGCATGCACCTGTGGAGCGAACACGCCGACGCGGTGGCGCGCCGGCCTCGGTTTCCTACCTGAGAGCCCCTTTGTTACAGGTGACGGTGGAGAGAATAAAGGACGGGGGGTAATTTTTATGACCACCTTCTTAGCACGCTGGTATCACTCCATTGGGGCCCCTTGCCAATCTCTGGCAAACCATTCAAGTGGCAACAAAGAGGCTAATTAGAAGCTCTCTCACTGGAAGCCCGCGGAGGGCTCTGGTTTGATACTTCCCAGGGAGGCTCGGGGGGCCTCCGAGGTGGAGGTGGCAGCTTTTTTATTTTTTCTTTCCCTCCACACACACTCATACACACACATTTGCGAGCACACTTGGGTTGGCCCTTTGGCTCTCGCACATTCGGTCATTGTGGCCGTCCCCTCCTTACGGTCCGCCAGAGCAATAGAATCAGAGAGGGGTAACCGACAACATCTTTCATGTGGCGGGGACCCGGAGAGGGGATGCTAATGGGATATCGATGGGATTAGAACCCAGAGCGTTCAGGTCCGGGAGAACAGAGGCAGAGCTCTATGAACTAGAACTAAAACCCACTCAGCTTTAAGGCCAGATCATTCTAATTCTATTGACTTTTTCCAACCCCCTTTTCTTTTTTTTAATGGGAAATTGACAACGATGCACTTTAATACAGTAAGAAAGAGAAGATGCTTTGAAAGTCTAATAAAAAAGGCTTAGAGAATGAAAATAAATAAATAAATCTCCCTCGCCGTGTGACACCACCTCTTCTACACCCACAGTAGCTGCTACTACAGATACACATCAGGAAGTTAAAGGCCGATAACACATTTGCATGTAACCTGACAACTGGTTGTAATTACTACCCCCCCCCCCCCCCCCCCCCTCCCTCCCCGGAGCTTCCCACCCCCACAACACGACACAAAAAACACACCAGGCCAACTTCCAGTTACAGTATGTTATCCTTATCCCTCCCTACAGACCCCAAGGCCCCCGCGGGGGACAAAAGATAGGGGCCTCAGTGTGTTTGTTTCATGGCAGCTCCTGCCAGACCGCATCAGCAAAAGGCCACGTCTGCTCGGGCGCCGCTCGCCACACAGAGGCAGCTGGTCGCGGCGAGTCAAGCTGCTAACTTTTATTACACAAGCACCTCCCTCCACTCTTATCTCGGGGAGGGAGGGAGGGCGATCTAATCAGTAGGCTGATTAGATCGCCCTCCCTCCATTGCCATAGCCACTGTCTAGATATTAACCCCCCCCCCCATCCCCCTCTCCTCTTTTCTATTGGTGGGGCCCTTCCCAAAGAAAGCACCTCAATTCCCATCAAACACCAGCTTTACCAGATTTAAGATGCACGACAATGAAATGCTTGATCTGTTCTCAGGTGTGTGTTTGCATGCATGCATGTGTGTGTGTGTGTGTAGTCCATTCCACATGACGTAGCCCCCCCCCCGTGTTAAGTCTTTAATCGATGCATCTCCCTATCCTGACAGTGAGGACAGAGCCCAGATCTGAGATCAGAGCGATGGCGGTGTAAATCTTTACGGTTCAACCAGGAGCCTTTTAAAGCGTGTCTATAATTGGGCCTCGGCCAGCAGCTGCCTCGGCTGCTTGGCCGATCACCGGCGGTCCCGCGGTCAAAGCGCCAGTTCCTCAGGGGGGGGGGGGGCATAAACAAATACCGCACCTCCAATAAGGGCAAAAAAAATCACCTGTGTGAAGATAAAAAGAGAAATGTGGCAGCCGGGCTCAATAAGCCGCCGCCGTCCGTCCTTGGTCGAGGTATTTCTTGGGAGAGGTGTGTTTTTTTGTCGAGGCTTTTTTTTTGGTCTGCTGTTGGATTATTACACCAACATGTACTGTACCTCTGAGTGCAAGCCGGGGAGACTTAGCTCACTGAGTGATTTCAAATAGAGGGTAATCCACTGCCATGTAATGGATGCTTTGTTGACTGGCTTCTCTCAGGGAAGGAGGGAAAAAATGCTCTCACAGTTTTACAGCTCGGGAGCTTGAAATCACTTTTAGTTTTTACTCCAAAAAACATCCAAAAAAGGTGATGCACTGTATTCGGAGACCGAAACAACGATGATGCACGATTATCCATCAGGCTTTACAATCTACTGACACATTTATTTCTTCCCCCTCACAGAAACAGATGCCCCGATCCGATTTATTAGCCCTGATACCGACACAGATACCCTCATTTGGGGTATCGCCAACTGAGATCACTCTTATGTATGACAACATCAGGCTCAACTTAAACACTGCTTTCTTCACTTTGTAATTAAAACAAAAACTAAATAATTACATAAAATATAAATTGAATTAATTGCTATTTCTTTCTTTGTAAAGAAAAATCTTCAAAATGAACAGGAATTACACTTTTACACTGAACAAACAGAGCTGAGCGTCGCCCTCGAGGTTACTCTTACGTTCTACTGAGGCTCCCATCCACCCAGACTGGGGGGTTCATGCTATACATCACATAAAAAGGTATATGGAAGTTGCTATGTTACAACTGTCCAGTGTTTCCGAGCTGGACATCAAAAAAGACACCCGTCAATCAAGCAAAAGGTGAACACCGTTAGCGCTCTCTGTTAGCGTTGTTAGCCCTCGCCATGTCGACAGAGGCAACAGGAACACTCATATCCAATATAGCACTTTTTTAATTCAATAAAAACCTCATACATGGCCAGATTATTCTAAGCCAGCATCCATCCTCCAACCGCCAACCTTTCGGATGTTATCTTAAGCTACTTACACGACTAGCGGTCACCGTCGTGGTCATTCGATCCCCGGCCAACAAGGTGCTCACGGCGTGAATGTAAAGTAAGAAAGCGGTGGTTAATGGTTGACAGCGTGCTTGTAAAACTTCCACTAGCCTCACCTCGACGTGTAGGGTATATGTGTGTGTGTGTGTGTGTGTGTGTGTGTGTGTGTGTGTGCATACATCGCTATCACCTGCAACAAACGCTATGGGCCGCTATCTGGGCTCAATCGGCTCTCGGTTTACTGAGGAGGAGAGCCAAGGGGTTATCTGTCGCACTCTGATATGCACAGATAAGGGCCTTTGGGCCCGCTGTTTAAACACCTGGGGCCCGGGGGGTATTATGAGCGCCCTCCGTACCCCCTTTTGCCACAAAAGGAGAGGAAATGGAAGTGCGAGTGCTGGCTGCTGCTGAGAGGAATGTGTGTAAAAAAAGTAATGTGTGTGTGCACGTGTGGAGGTTAATGCAGGGGCGATTACTTCACCACTCCCACCTCATACTCTAACACTTCTATCAATACTAAAACTAACATGAGCAGAGACAGAGAGGAGAGGCAGGGATTCCTTGTGTCATCCCCCCCCCCCCCTCTTCCTCCCCTCCCACTAAAAAAAAGCCCAGGCTGTATTATGAAAAGACGGAGTTAAAGCATCGATGGTTATCGCTGATGTTTAACGGCTATATGCTGGAAAAGCGCTCCTTTAAAATAGCCTCTTTTTTTCACTTATGTGATGTACATTACAGCGAGGGTCAGTCATTTGCATGAGAATGGACGATTAAGTGAAAGAGATAAACCCAAGGCTAGTTCCTGTGAATTGGATGCTGTGTTTGGAATACCAAGCAGTGGAGAGTGTGTTTTTTTTCCCTTCTTCTTCTTTCCCCCCCGTCGCCGCTGCAGAATTAGCCCCCTGCATCATGCATTTATTTTCCCCCCAATAATCACTCAGCTCCCCTTCCCGTGTTGATTGTTTTCTCAATGCAAAGGCGTTACTAAAATATTGCCGTAACCCCTCTAACCCTGAAGCAGTTACCCTGGGAAAGACAAGCCTGGTGCTGGTGCAGGGGTTGGTGTTAATGTGTGGCCGTTCATTAAACTAACTAACCTCAAAGATAGGGTCGGATATCACCTCAGTGCTGCTGCCAATACAATGAGTTTCAGCACTGATAACAGAAGAAATGGGTCTTTGATGCCATACTGAAAAAAGAGTCTAAAATGTGGATTTCATTATGGAGGTTTTTTTTACATCTTGGTGCTCGATTTTGATCCGTGTGGAAATAAAAAAAAAAGTGTTGAAGATTCGACTTCCAGGTAGCAGATATGGTACGAGTGTAATCAGATCGCGATTTTTTACACAGATTGTAAGTAAGTATTGTACATTCTCTCAGTTCTACGGCTCCCGAGACTCCAGCATGCTGCTGCTTACAACTGCTGCTGCTGCTTACAACTGCTGCTGCTGCTTACAACTGCTGCTGCTGCTTACAACTGCTGCTGCTGTTGCTTACAACTGCTGCTGCTAACAACTTCTGCTGCTGTTGCTTACAACTACTGCTGTTGCTTACAACTGCTGCTGCTTACAACTGCTGCTGCTGTTGCTTACAACTACTGCTGCTGTTGCTTACAACTACTGCTGCTGCTGCTTACAACTGCTGCTGTTGCTTACAACTGCTGCTGCTTACAACTGCTGCTGCTTACACCTGCTGCTGCTGCTGCTTACAACTGCTGCTGCTGTTGCTTACAACTGCTGCTGCTGCTGCTTACAACTGCTGCTGCTGCTTACACCTGCTGCTGCTGCTATATAAAAATATCTCCAAACGCAATAAACATGCCGTCTTTCCTCTAAAGCAGCCGGAGTCTCGGAGGGAGCGAGGATTATAGATCGAACCCCCCCGTTTAGTTTAGGCCCTCCACAAGCAGAGAGGAGGAGAGACAGGTGAAGTGAAGATAACATTGTTACAAACAGGTCCGGTCATGAGAGATACACCAACCTCAGTTAAGTTTGCAGGAAGTGATGCAACGTTGCCACAGTGCATTTTTATGTGCAGCCTCTTTTTGTTTTTGGTAATTGCTAGGTCATGTGGGAACTTGGAGGCAATTGTGTGCTCGGATTAACCATCACACAAGTCATGATTTAGTTTCACTGATAACTCGATGCTCAGTGTTCTATTCTTCTTATGAAGAGAGAGAGAGACTTAATGGGAGTAAACCGCCTTTTAAAATGGCACATTTTCTTTTTCAAAGCAATCGCTGCGTAGTGGATCTAATTTGTGCCGATGTGAGGAGCGCTTCATGTGGATTTCCGAAAATGGAACTGATAAATATTTAAAGCAACTTTAAACTTTCTTTAAAGTGTTACATTTGAGAAACAGAATTTGGGTGTTTTTGTGTCGGGCTGCATCTTTTTTTTAAATTGGAGAAATTAGTTGGTTTGTGCTGTTTCGGTCTTCAAAAAACAAGCACGACAAAGAATTTCTGTCGCCTTCACTCACACTACTTATACGTTTATCCTATAGGTGACACACACACACACACAGCATTCAGTGTGGGTGGGTGTTTTTTTCTTTAATGATACAATCCAGGGCTCAGAGTGAATGAAAGGGGGGAGCAGACTTAAATCTATACAGGAAGTGGGCACTTTCTGGTGCGTTCGTTTTAACATAGACGCTGCTTACACAGACACCTCACACCGACGACCTGTGCCACATCTGGAAACAATTACACTCGTGTTTGACTTGACCTGCCTGCACCAAGTGAACTCTGCCAACTTTTTTTTTTTTTTTTTACAGGTTAGTTGCCGTGGCAGCGGTGACCCTGACAGTGGCTGCGGGGGGAGAAATGATGTGTAATTAGTCGGAGGGGAACATGACTCCCTGCCCGTCTGAAATAAAACATCTTGCATTCACATCAAAAAGAATGAGGCGGTTTGACAGGCCGTACACATGGTAGCGAGAGAGAAAAAGAAGGACTTGATATGCTATCAAATGACCCACATTGGAATTTTTGCGAGGACACGAGGAGAGTCTGAATTATCAAGCATCTCTTGGTAGCACAGCAGACCTTTCATGTTTGGACTGCGAAGCAGACAGCGGATGATGCAACGTTTGATTCCTACACTTCAGGAGGCTGTCAGGACAGCATGTACAATATTAAACAGTGTCGTGTCGGTGTATCAGCCCGTCTAAATTAACCCATTAGTATGCTACGGGAGAGACGGGGGGAAGATCAATGCATGAAACGGTTTGGAAATCTCCTTTGATACGAGATTTTCCGGCTTGAGTGAATTGATGAAATTCCTCTTGAAACACAGGCAACCGTTTCACACGGCAGACTCTTTTTTTTTTCCCCCGAGACAGAGACAAGTGTAGCCTGTCCTTAAACACGGGGAGACTGCGTTACTGCATCTCAAACAGAAGCGATGGTTGTGCGGTGAAGCCGCTGTTAAAGCTCGCTTCGAAGGAAACGGATCATAAGCAACACAAAAATTCACTTCTGCAGTTTTTATTCTCCCTCCTTTAAAGACAGTCCAGGCAGAAATACCTGTCTAATTCAGTGAATGAGGAGCACTCATCATGAAGGCCACATACATTTCTACACTTACAAAACTGCCAACACACCCACACACAAAAACTACAAATATCTGACTCGTATAAAATAGAGTCAAGAACACAAACAGGTTGCAAACAAGAAAAAAAAAAGCCATTCTGTCATATATTTGCTAAAGACGACGTTAAAAACCAAAGGATAATCTGAATCGGCTCAAGTATGACGGGATCGGCAGGATTCAAATCACCAGGTGAACTTTAACCACCGTGCACTCCTTAATGATTTGAGCAAACACTACAGGGTTGAGGAGAAGGTCACAAAAAACAAAAGCAACACAAAAAGTCATGCAAGTTAAATCCCACGAGGTGATTGCACCGATACAATGAATGACTATGAAATTGAATGCAGCTCCGTTGATTTACTACCACTCCCCTGGTCCTAGAACCCCCTCTCCGGTCTCAGAGACCTGGTCTGCCACCGTCTAGTCTAATTATGGAGCTAAATAAGAGACCCCCTTGTGCAGTTGTGGGGAAAGGGGAGGTGAGTCGGGGTCCAGGATGACGGGTGCCCACTTTGGTAAGTGTGTGCGATAGCTGCCGCCCACGTCTTGCAAGGCGTCACTAATGGTCTTGGACAATGTTACGACAGCAGTCAACCCGGGCCTTTTATTGGAGGAGTAGATCTCGGAGCCCGGAGTCAAACAGAACTACGGTTTGTGTCCCTCAAGTCTATTATATATGCGAGTGTGTGGATGGATTTCGAGTGGAAGCTGGTACCCAAAGTACTAATATGTATTGTGAGTAAGGTGTTTGGAAATTGTGAGGCCAAACAACTTCTGCTTTCTGCCGGACTCAATGCAAAACTATCTCAGCAAGCTTGCATTCGACGATGTGACGAAATGGACCGCACGTTTCACGACCGAAGCAGCAGAATGACAAAGGAAGCGTGTCTTACCTGTGCTGCTCCACGGCCTCGTTATCGGGTAGCTCTGCAGCGCAGACGTTGCATCGCTCGTGCTGGTTCCTGCCGTCCGGTTTCAGGCCCTGCGCCAGCTCCCCGAGCTTGTTGAAGAACTCCCTCTGGATGAAGCTCTGGGGCAGGAGGCCCCCGTAGGCACTGAAGTCCATAGACATGGCCAGGGCCGGGGACATGGGGAGGGCGGAGGCCATGGACGCCGCCATGGACGCCGGCATGGACATGAGGGCCTCCGCCTTGTGATTGACGGGCAGCGCGTACAGCGAGGCCAGGTGTTTCTCCGTCATGCCGGCCATCGCCTCCAGGCCCATCTGGCTGACGTCGACCTGCGGGTCGCCCATCACCTCGTCGCGGACGTAGTGCAGCTCACGGGCGCTGGTGATCACGCTGCTCCTCGTTGGCGTCCCCGGGCCGTCTCGGTTCCGGTCCTCGCCGCTCCGC
Source organism: Eutrigla gurnardus (assembly GCF_963514095.1). Classification (NCBI taxonomy): domain Eukaryota; kingdom Metazoa; phylum Chordata; class Actinopteri; order Perciformes; family Triglidae; genus Eutrigla; species Eutrigla gurnardus. Next base: position 5,635 of record NW_028155250.1, on the reverse strand, counting down.
TCGCCGTTGCTGGAGGCGCTGGACTCCATGTTGGGCGGGCTGTCATGGCCGTTGCCCCCCATGTCCACCTGCATCATCTCAGTCTTGATCTCGGTCATCATGTGGTGGGAGTTGGCGTGGCCTTCGCCGCCGAAACCCTGCTGGAGCAGAGACTGGCCGATGCTCATCAGGCTGTCCACGGCGGCCTTGGTGGGACTCAGACTGGAGACGCCGAAGGAGGTGGAGACCGAGGGACTCTGGTCCACCATGCCGGTCATGATGGCGACCTGCTGGGAGCTGGACAGATAGGGATTCTGCATGGAATGCTTTTTGGAGTTCTTGGCTCCGTTGTGGCCTTTGCGCTCGTCGTCCTCCTCCGTGCTGCCGTCGTTGGCGTTGACCTCGGCGTCGTTCTCGTCCGAGGACTGGATGGTTTCCAGGATCTTGAGGCATTGCTCCTCCAGGTACTCGATCTCCAGGATCTCGGCCGCGTACAGGAGGTCGTCCAAGTCCTCCACCTTGGCCTGCAGCGTGGCAGTGTAAGCGTACTCCAGGATCTGCTGGAAGGTCTTTGGTGAGAGGAAGTCCAGGGTGTAATGCTGACTGCTGCGGTGGAAGAGGATCTCGAACATTTTGCTTGTGCAGGCGAGCACCGTCCGGTGAGCGTGGAACTCCTGGCTGTCCACCATGATGACCACGTCGCACAGCGTCCCCGCCAGACGCATCTGGTTGGCCTTGTGCAGCAGGGCGGTGGGGTGGTTGGGGTTCTGGAGCTGGATCACGCCCATTTTAGATAAATCCATCGTGACGATGCCGACTCATGAGGCTCGCCTTCCCCGCTCAGCAGTGTTTTTAGCGATCTTTGTAAACAAGATGAAACCTGGAAAAGGAAAAAAAAAGGAAACCTCAGTTCTAGCACAGAATCCACTCGTCGTTTTTCCAAAGATCTAATTAACTCAATGTTTTACAACAAATGCATGAATATTACAATCAAGTTCCCCTCCCAGATCCTCCTTCAAGCAATTTCAGGAATTACATTTGGAAAATAAAAAGCAAAGGCCCCCCCCCCCCCCTCCCCAAATACGTTTATTCAATGTAAACCACTTTGTTTTGCGAGTGCGAAGTCAGGGGGAGTTGTTTTCAAATTGCAAACATCCCGCGGGGATGTGCAGTCACATTGTTCTCAAAATCAGCGGAGAGTATTGACTGTAGATTTCTGGAGAGAGACAATTTGCGAGCCGTCCGACAGGCTCAGCCTGCATACCAATCAGTCCCGCCGTACGTTAAAAAGAAGAATTCGGTTATCTGACGGAGGAGGGAGGGGGGGAGAAAACGTATGCACGGTTTAAAAAAAAAAAAAACAAGTGTGAATTGTGCCGCTTGGCTCACAAAGACCATCACCAGCCTTTTTTTTTTTTTTTTCCTTTTTTTGTCTGAAATTAAACAGCATCTTACTCAGTATTCCCATCACAGACGGGAGCAGAGAGCGGCGGCCAGAAATGGATGGAAGAGGAAAGCAAAGCAGAACAAGGCAACACTGCAGCACCAAAACACCCCGATAAACCGACGAGAGTCCGTGGGAAGGGCTTTAACTCCTTCATCCAGTTGATGGAGGGGGGGGGGGGACGTGTTGCTTCAACTCAACGTATACGGCATCCTCCCGACCTCGCCGCTTCACTTAAAATTCGAGTTAAAACTCGCAGAATCGCCCCCCCCGTTAACATGATCATTATGAGCTGAAACAACAATGCTCTCTTCATCCAGGGAGGGGGGGGGGGGGGCAATTACATAAAACCGTCTTGCCACTACATGTGCTCTTAATGAAAGAGTGAATGACAAGAAGTGACCCATTTTCTTTAGGTTTTATCAACTCAATATATTCAACACGTGACAAATAATACGACACATTTTCAAACCATCAAAAGGTCAATTTTCCTTCACAAGGAGATGATTTGTTTCTCAATTTGAAATTTTTACGTTTTGGGAGCACTTCATCCCTCCTGAGAACAATACACACTCAGAGAGAAAAGAAGAGGAGATATCAGCCTCACGGCTAAATGGTGACCTCTCTTTAAAATAACAGAAAAAAAGAAAATACACCAGTAGGCCTAATTCCCACATTACAAGCTCACAACCCCAGAAGCCTCAATCAGAACACACAGGAGGGGGAATTATGCTGCTCTATTGTTTGTGCTGAGGATCGTGGAGAATAAATAGTCTTGGTGGGTTTTTTGGGTGAGGGGGGGCACAACGATTAAATGGTTATAGGAGGTAGGTAATGATGAAACCACAGGTTCTCATGCAGCCGACCTCTCCCTCTCAGCCCACAGAGGTCAAACGTAAAAAAAAAAACCTCCGACATTATCTTTATTACAGGTGAGCCAATAGCTGCGATTTAAGGGCGCCGTAAATCACCAATGCTTGTTGCGCTCTGTGGGCTTTCGACCAGAGCTGTGGGCTTCACCACAAAGTTGCAGTTTTTTTTTTTAAGGGGGTGTTTTAACGCGTCGCTGAGCTCTCCATTAATAAAAAAAAAAAAGGGAAAAAAAAGGAGGACGCGTCTAGACAGCCGCACCAGACGAATCACACTGCGCGTTATGCATTATGCACACAACACACACCACCGCACTACATTAAACTACATTAAAGCGCGCAATGAGGTTTCGGACCAGGACCCGGAGCAACAATGCGGGACCACATTTTTGTTTTTGTTTTTGGGGGGGGGGGGGACTTCACAGAAAGCGACGTGATCGATCGATGTGATCACGAGTCGACCCAGCCACAACAAGAACACACAGCCGTTCAATATTCCGGACCATGATCCGCCGCTGACGGACGACGGACGTGTGGGAGAGAAAGCAACATGCTACAGAGGGGGAGGCGAGGGGAGCCGGGGGGGGGGGGACACCGAGCGTGCTAAAAAAAAAAAGTATATAGGAGACGGACAGCTGCCAGAATCTGATCCCAGACCGGCGCACAGGTGGACTTTGTTGTAGTGGCGAGAATGAGCTGCTCTAACACGCAGCTGACGGGAGGGGGGTGAGGGGGTGACGGTGGGTGTCTGGAGGATAGAAGAGGGGGCAAAAGACAGTGAAAAGAGAGAGGGAGAGAGATTAGACAGTCTCGATAACAAATCAATCTGGCCATTGCGTCCAGTTCTCTCCCTCCCTCCACCTCGCGCAGTCCGCGCGCGTGCTCCTCCTGCAACATCGATCGGTCACCGATCAAAACATCTAGAGTTGCCTGTCAGTCATAACCTGCAGCGTGACCGTACGGTGATTTTGTTCTTTCTTTTTTTAGGGGGGGGGGGGGGGGGGGGGGGGTCGTATAACGACCATCCCCCCCCTTCAGTCCTGCTCGTGATGTCATCACGGTTAAATTGAGGCAAACTGGTGCGTCTGGAGACAAGGACGAGGCGAGAGGGTCGCCGTCTCAACAACACAAATACAGAAATAAATAAACACACATTTCCATCAAAACGAGCGAACGCGGTGTGTTTTTCTCTCTCCCCGGCGGTGTCACATGGAGCGGGGCGTCATATGTTGTCTGGCTCCCGGTGAAACAAGCCAGACCTCACGTCCTCGAGCCGCGATCTCCAGCATACTAAACCAGACCCGGAGTCGTGCTGGTGCTGGAGGTGGTGGAGCTCTACGTCAACCCTACAAGCATACACTACCGTGCGTAAATGCAAACTTCCAGCCACCTTGCAGCGCAATCAGGAGAGAAAAAAACAAAACAAACAGAAAACACTTGTTTTCATCCGGCGGCGGCGGCGGCGGCTCCGGGTGCGCAGATTCCAACTTGCGTGCCAAAGTCGCGTTCGCTTGTTAACTTCAGCGTGAGGTTGAACGGGGACATGCGAAGCGGAGCTCCCTCCCCGGCGGCGGCGCGCGGCTACAACGCGTCCAAAATATTCCACATGGTTGAATGAAAGTACACAGAAAACGCACGCAGTAGTACGCGGGGTCTGGGCACTTGTCGCCGGTGGAAGGTGGGGAGGAGGGAGGTGGTGGTAGGTGGGAGAAACCTGCAGCCGCGTTTCGCCCCGGATCGGTACTCACCTCACAAGTTGCACGTTTTTTGGGGGGGTTCCGTGTGAGTGTAGACGGGGGAAGCGCGGAGCTACAGCATAGTGGAGGCAGTTCGCAGTGCCCGCTCTCTCAACGCGCACTAACTCCCCTTTCTTCTCTCGCCTTAGCAAATCAACACGGCGCTGACGTCAACGCAGCCAGTCAGCCAGACGAGCAGCGGGCGGGCGGCCGGCTCTCTCCGCGCTCCAGCCACACAAACGCTAAGAAAGTGAGACACCTAGGGGGCTGTCTCATGTCAAACGGCTGTTAGACAGTCGAGGCGAGACGAGGGAGAAGGTGAGCGACGCACGTTATAATAATAATAATAATAATAATAATAATAATAATAATAATAATAATAATAATAATAATAATAAATAAAGACCCTGAAGGTTTGTTCCCAAACTTGCAGGGGCACACTGCATGTTTTGATGGTCCTTTGGGGGGGGGGGGGGGGGGGGGGGTGAAGCCCCCTTTAATTATTAATTAATAAGACAGCAAAGGTGAATTCAACATAGATGACCTGTCCTCCAAAGGTGCTTTTTTTCAAATAAACTAACAATTGTGTTACTTATTTTCGGAATATTTAAAACAAGATGTATATATATATATATATCGCAACCACTTCTATTTTCTTTTGTTTTAAAAAAAATATATATACTGTATGTTAGTGCCCTGGATTCTTATGCTTCTTATTACATTTCTTCTTAAATGCAAATGAAAAATATGATTCAATCTGACAGCGGTTTGTTAAAGAAATACAAAAACAGAAGTAGATTATATGCTTTAGCGGTTGAATCATATACTTTATCACTTAAATGCATAATGTTCAACTTTTGCAGAGAAAACACATACAAAAAGTGGCCAAGTTGCATTAGGTTACAAGCAACACATGGCAACCATCTGAATCTTATCGTCTCTTACTGAGAAAAAGGATCCAACTTATTTAAGGAATCAAACGACTTTTTGAAGAAGCATGACTTGTTTTAACAACTGACACTAATTTGAAGGAAACGCCATGAAACAAAAGAACAAGTGGCTCCTCTTTTCTTGTCTCATGAAAAAAAAATGTCCTTAATGATCAATATAGTGAACGACTCACAGCCAGATGCTCTTTTAGTGCATTAACTACCCCTGATGGTTTCTCAGCGTATAGCTTTAATAGTCTCGTTGACCAATAACCAGGATGCACTGGGTGGGACACCCCATAACTGCATGCCCCCCCTCCCCCCGATATATCTCCTGGAGTCTTTTATACTAAAAGGCACACTTTGGAGCTTCTATGAAAATAAACCCACAGTTTAATTTCACAATATTTTCTAATTCTAATGCCCTTTAAGTGCTCCGAGTTTGCTCTTACGTCGTCTTTGCTTTTTTTTTTGTCGGTTTTAATATAAAATCATGGGCTGAAGCCGAAGGAAGGAAGAGGAGGATATGATATTTGAACGTTTCTAGTCTCAATTAGCTTTGCTGATCAACATGGCACATCATTTATGGGCGGTACATCCACCCAGTAGGTGGACATTTTAAAGTTTTGAGTGAAAAAAAGTTAGATTTTCTGCCAACATGCTCGCATAAAGACTACA
>NW_028155251.1:0-7000 GCF_963514095.1 Eutrigla gurnardus | reverse complement strand
GGGAGTCTTCTCTAATCGCGACTGTAGAGTCGCACAGAGCTCGGTGAGCTCCTGGCTACGAGAGGATGGAGGTCGCACAATCCATCCAGACACCCCGCCAACGACGCCGTCCTCCTCATCAGACATCATGTCTGTGGTGGCGCACTTCCAACGGTCCGCCTCATCGCCAGCAAGCACACTCCGTCTCGCTTCCAGCAGCTGTAAAACAATCAATAAAGACAATCAGTACTGCGCGATGCACTGCGCATGGCCACAACACATCTATTAATGCACCTGAAAAATAGGTTTAGGTAGGTTTGGTCACATTGACCAAAAACGGATCTAATAAATCTAATAAGTCTTACCCTCTTTCTCCTGGAACGACTCCGAGCTGACGTCTTCACAGCTTCCGCCTGCGATGCGAGATCAGGCTGTGTGTCTGAAGCTCCTGCGTACCGTTTCATAGTATGTCTTACAGGCAGCTGGAAAACAATTAAATGAGTGGTATGAATAAGAAAACTTAAGTCACAGTAAAATTAAAACAAGGAAGAAGAAAACAGTAAAAGTTACTTACACACAATGGCGTCACTATCGGCGTCATATAAATCCGGACTTGCAGACAAAGCTCCGAGCAAGTAAGAGGTCACAGCTTCGTTATGAGGCGAGGTTCGTCTGTGTAAACAAAATGAACAGTTAAGATCGGTATCTACTGTTAACGCATCTATTTCCTTATACAGCAGAATGAAAGCATATTCTTTAAATCGTACCCTTGCTCCGGTTCGTAGCGCCTACAATTCGTCTCCGAGTTGTGAAGCCGGCGTACTGCTTCCTGTAAAAGACCACGTACACTTAACAAAGCAACTTAACGTTACACTGGTTCCTCTCTCTTGTTCTTTTGCAAGGCTACTATGCTACTTTTAGCTTGGACTATTAGCTTTTAAGCTACTTTTAGCTTGGGCTTGCTTTGCTAATTTTAGCTTAGCTAGCAGTCACCGAACATATTCTTACCGCAATCATCCTGAGAGTCTCCAGCAGTCCTGTGACATCCTGAGAGTCTCCAGCAGTCCTGGATATAAGAATTATAACATTTAAACCACATTTTCTTAAGTGAAGCCTCTCAGAGCAGCATTCCTGCTGCCGGTGAACGACGTGAACGTCTCCTCATCGTTCCCTCCACTGAATGAGGCACCCGGTGTCTGCATCCGCCCCTTTAACGGACAACGGTGCACGGCGTTATTAATCACCGTTAGTAAATATATAACCACGGTTTAACATAAGCACTATATTATTAGTTAACGTCGGTAAAAACGGCACATTTTCCGCTTCGCTTGCGCTCGCTAACCTCTGTGGTAAATTAGCGTCAGTAGGCTAGCCGGCTGGCAGGACCTTCGATTCTTAACGTTAACGTACAATGCCAACAACAATAAAGTAACGTTCATTATCAATACGATTTAAAAGTCAGCTGGAAACATAAAAGTCATGTTACAGTATACTTACATGTGTACGCGGTTTGTGTCGGGCTGTCGCCAGAATCACCGCAGTCGTCCGCCATTATCCAAAACTTGTGAAGTCAGACGAGCCGCAATGCATTTTGGGAAGTTGAGTAGATTTAGCAAGGTCCGCTGTACTCAGAAATTCTTGCCAATGCAGTATACATCCGGGCATTTCTCGCGTGCACAAATTCACATACTATTGTATGTGAACGCACTACGTACTCAAATTTACGTCACAATTAAGTACTAGTAGGACGTTAGTATGGCATTTCGAACACAGCCGAGATCTATGATCTATGAACCCATCCTTGACCCTCTAGCAGAACTACGACCAGCCATTATAAAGCAGTTTATAGTTGTTAATGTTGTGTCAAAAGGTACTGCATTTAAACATGTTATTGCGCAAGTTTCCTGGCTTCATCCCCATCCGGACAGACATTTTTATGGAAAGCCAATAGAAGTTTGGAGCTTGCAGGGAACAGACACGTCATACCCAGCATCATTTCTGCCTGTTGAGCGCATTGCTGGGAGATGTGTGGTTAACACATCCACTGTGCATTTAAGCACAGAAAGGGTCACTGTAGTCATGCCACTATGCACAGTGGTTGAGCTCTAGGAGACTGTGATGTTGTTTGCATGAATGTACATTTTACCTTTGTGGCAAAGCCTGATTAAAAGTAATTGTTGAAGCAAATTGTTTTGTGTATCTTTGAATGAAGATGAAATTAAGTTATATCTTTGAATGAAGATGAAATTAAGTTATATCTTTGAATGAAGATGAAATGAAGTTAACACCTTTCAGAAAAATGTCGCCTGGGGGAAAACTGCCCCTGCTACCCTGATTTGCATTTGTATAGCCCACAGCATTTTCATTTACATGTTAAAGCCTCCCCTAAGATTACGGGGAGGGGGGTCATGGGGGGGACAACTGCCAAGCAAGGCCCACGTCAATTCCCGGCAATTTACGTCAGTTTTCGGTGTTTCCTGCAAATTGCCGTTTGCAGTCGTAAACCTGAACTTCCACGTCAATTTACAGGGCCGCTAACTGACGAAAATCCCACTTTTCATGCAGTGTCTACACATTGTAACAGACCAGCATGTTGCTCTGTGGATTCTCCTCTTGATCAAGATTAAATCCCTGTTTGGACCTTGAGCTGACTCCGATCTCCTTCCTCCAGTTCTATACCAACGGGTAATTATTATAACACATGGTACTGGCTGGGTGGCTGCCAGATAGGTCAATGATGCCAAAACCTCTGCCTTAATGACAAGTATTTTTCCTATAAAGGGAGTTTACCTTTCAGTATAGGAAGTCTAGCTTCCCAATTAACATTTTCCATTCCCTTCCCGATCTCTATTCCCAAAATGTTCACTCTATCCTTTTTTCCACTAGTCCCAGATCTAATTTGTGCTCTATCCAGTTAAGGTAAAGTATCTCACTCTTGGACCTGTTCAGTTTAGCACCGGACGCCATAGAAAACTGCTCACACCACTGTAGAGCATTAAAAACTGATCTATTGTCTGAACATAAAAGTGTCATATCATTCATGTACAAGCACAGTTTTGCTTCTTTCCCACTGCTACCTGGGACAAGGAGGCCACGAATAAGGGGGTCCTGTCTTATCCCACAAGCCAGTGGTTCCATGGCTAGGATGAACAAAGCCACAGATAAAGGGCAACCTTGTCTGACCCCTGAAAGGATCTTAAATGGTTCAGTAGAGTGGCCGTTTACAATTACTCTACTCCAACGATCTGTGTATAATAGGTCTACCCATGCTCTCAACTGTGTGCCAAACCCAAAACTAACTAGGACTTCTTTCAGGTAATCATGGTTTATCCTATCAAAGGCCTTTTCCAGATCAAGACCAGAGATGCACAATGGTAACTTACGGTCAACAGCATAAGTAGCAGGTAGGAGTCTCTAATTAGGGCGAGGCTATCACGCATGGATCGACCTGGTATTGCACAGGTCTGATCGACTCCTACTATTTCCTCTGCTACTTCTTGCAACCTAAAAAATAATGCTTTCGCTAAAATCTTTCTGTCCACACCGAGTAATGTGAGGGGGCGCCAGTTCTTGATGTCTTTTTTGTCACCTTTTTTAAACAAAAGGGAGATAGTGCCTTCTCTCAAGGATGGTGGTAACTTACCCATGAGGAGACTCTCATTAAACATTTTTAAAAGAGGGCCCTTCAATTCTGTCCAAAAAGTGGTGTAAAATTCTTTTGGCAGGCTGTCTGCCCCTGGAGCCTTATTATTCTGCATGCTATCAACAGCTCTGGTCAATTCATTTAAGGATAAATTACCTTCGAGCTTATCTTTATGGTCATTAGCATTTTTGTTTACTTTGGATAGGAGGTTAGCCAGAGCTGTTTGGTCTAAATCTTCATTTCTATAGAGATCTGAGTAAAAGGTGTGTACCCTGGTAAGTATATATTTTATATCTGTCTGTTCTTTCCCATTTTTATCTTTAAGTGTATCCATAATGTTTCTAGGCTGGGCTAATTTTCTGAAAAAATACCTTGAACATTTTTCATTATTTTCCATGTGAAGGACTCTGCTACGCGTTAGTATCCCACGACTAGCCTCGGTAGCGAGGCGCAGCATCTCTCTCTTGAGCTTTGCTATGTCCTCTGCGACGTCTAAACCTGCATGAGCCATTGTGTAAAGTCGTTGTAGTTTTGCCTGCTGATTTTTTTGTTTAAACCGTTTTTTCTTGGCTGCTCTTTTACCCTCCTCAATAAAGAAGCGTCTAGTACGATCCTTCACATCTTCCCACCAATGCCCCACAGAATTGAAGGCAAACTCAAGAGAGGACCACTGATTGATTTTTTCCTTGTACCTTCTAACTACATTTATATCTTCCAGGAGGGACCTATTCAGTTTCCATGAGCCTTTCCCTTTCCTTGCTTTTTCTTTAAATTTAAGGGAGCACTCAATTTTGGCATGATCAGAGAAGAATACAGGTTTAACTGATGCGTTGGAAACCAGCAACCCCTTTGATGTCAGTAGGAAGTCTATTCTTGAGTGTGTTTTACCATTTGACCAGGTGTACCCTGGCAAGTTTGGGTTTTTAGTACGGTAGGTATCTGTTAATCTAAAGTCTTGCATGAGATTTTTTAGGATGCCTGAGCTGGAATCCAGTTTGACCATGGAAGTGGTTAATCGATCTTTTTTTTCTAACAAGCAATTCAAATCTCCACCCAAGATAACCTCTCTGCCACATAAAAGAAGTGGCTGAATCGCTTTCAGGGTTTCCACACGTTCTTGGAGTTCAGCAGCGCAATACACATTGATAACCCATAGATTAACATTATTCCACATAACATCTACACAGAGGAGCCTGCCATCTGTTATGCGTTGCACCCTCTGGATGTCAAAATGCTGTCCTTGAAACAAAACCGCAACCCCTGATGACCGGTTTTTATTATCGCCCGACCATACTGATTGACCATGGGTCCATCTGTCTCCATAGGCCTTGTAGTTTTCCCTATAATTTATATTACATTCCTGAAGCAGGTAGATGTCATTACTTTCAGAATGTAAAAATGTAAAGGCTGTCAAACATTTCACAGGGTCATTTAGGCCTCTCGTATTGAGAGATGCAATAGAAAGAGGGACCATTGGGAGCGGTTCAGAGGGGGGGTGTCAAAGGGGTCTCTGAATGTCAACTCTGGGGCATTTTCTTTGGCTTCTTCTTCTTTGATTTTACAGCCATGTCTTTATTAGAGTGCATATGTTTGATTGATGTTGCAGAGGAGAAAGCAACTACATCGTTGGGCTCAAGAAAGGGGTTTGACGTAGGGGAAGAATTAGGCCAGTTTGTTATCGGAAGGACAGGGGTGTATGATGGGGAAGATTCACCTGATAGAGGGGAGTCCTGCTGTCGTTTCCTTGAAGGTGAGTCAGGTGCGTCTTGTACCAGGGCGGTGGCAATCGGTGGTAATGCAGAGGCGTTAACCTCTGTTGTATCCGGGGGGTTTGCCCCCGGTTTCTCCTTTCCATGGGTTGTAGGTGCGGGAAGGCTTGCCATTAGAGAGTCCAGCATTTATCCAGCTTCCTGAAAAGTCATCGGTGTCATCTCCATTCTGTTAGTGTGATCGGGTGGTTCTATTTTCTCTGCAGCGGAGGAATCCCTATTGTTTGTAGGTTGTAGCGATTGCTTCCTCTGTTGGTTCAGCACTCCAGTCCCGGATCGTCTCGCCATCTTTTGGTGCTGTGTCCTCCTCCTCCTCCAGTGTGGGTTCCTCACCTTGCTGCTGGTGGACGGCATTTGTTGGCCCAGCCCCTGGGTTGGTTTCTGATATGTGCACCTGACTGAGGTCGGGATCCTCATTCGACTGTCCCATTTGTGCAGATAATTTGACCCGGTTGGAATATGCTTGCGGGCAGTCTTTGAATCGATGGGTGGTGGAGGAACAGAGGTTGCACTTGACTGGGGTTGGACATTGTGCTGATGTGTGGTCTGTAGCTTTGCAAATCCTGCAAATATTCTGGTTGCAGGCTGCTGCAAGATGGTTAAGGCTGCCACATTTCCTGCAATCTTTTGGCTGCCCGTGATAAAAAACCGAACCTCTGAAAGCGCCCAGCTGTATGGAGCTTGGAATATGTTGCAATACACCATCTTTTCTTGTCAGACGAACTTGGAATCGTCTAGTTCCAGTTTTAATGCCATCAATGTCCATCACTTCCATCGCATTGATCACCTCACAGTGTCTTGACATCCAGGTCCAGACATCTTGGTTCCTGACCTTTTCCGAGAAGATCATTACATGAACCGTCTTAAGATCTCTCTCAGCAAGGGGTGTCATACTGATTTTGCTGAAGCTCGATGATAATGTTTTCTTCTTGTCAAATCGTTCTATACAGTCCTCAAAATGCTGAATTGTGGTAAAGATGACTTCAAAAAACGTCTTCCCAGGATAGGCAAATATATATTCAAGATGGTTAGTCCCAAACCCAAGTTCTTTCTGCAAGACCTGCCGACTGAATTGCAGGCGGTCCATCTGTAGGTCATCCAGAAGATCAAAGCGGACTGCATTTCTTCGGTTGGTTGGTACTCCTCCTGATGCCATAGTCAATCAGAGTGGTCAACAGGCCAGCACCAGGTGCTTTATTGTGCCCCATACACTGCACAGCAACAATAAAGACAAACTGGGTGACCACCTCCTTGATCATGGTATCTCCCCTGCTCAGGTAAGTATGAATTGTACCCGTCCGAGACCGCGGAGTGATTCCCGGACAGACCACTCTGAGTGACGGTGCCGACTATAGAGACGCTTACAAGCTCTGTCATACCGGGGACCACCGAGACTCTGAGAAGAAACAATTTTGCCACCACACTACAAATGACACGAAGATTATTAACTTAAATCAAATGTCAAAAAGTTAAATAACTTGGGTTTCGCCCATTACAGCAACTTCCGGTTTCTTTGTTTCCTGCTGCGTCGGTTTCATTCGGAGACTTCACAGGCTTCCGTACAGAGCCGACTCAAGGACCTCCGGGAGAAGTGCTGTTAGATTCCTGT
>NW_028155252.1:460000-473000 GCF_963514095.1 Eutrigla gurnardus | reverse complement strand
TGGCTTTGATAACAAGCTCCAGTCATGACATCACATTTAGAATGTTCAGATGCCCTAAATGGCTTTGCTAGAAAACTCAAGTCATGACACCATATTTAGAATGTTCAGTTGACCTGCTTTCCTTTGATACAAAGCTGAAGTCATGACATCACTGGTGTGGTTGGCTTTGATAACAAGTTCAACTCATGACATCACATTTAAAATGTTCAGATGCCCTATATGGCTTTGCTACAAAACTCAAGTGAACACATAATATTTAAATTTGTAGCTGCCAAGACTTTCTATCTATCTATCTATCTATCTATCTATCTATCTATCTATCTATCTATCTATCTATCTATCTATCTATCTATCTATCTATCTATCCATCCATCCATACATCCATCCATACATACATACATCCATACATCCATCCAAGCTCAAGTCATGACATCACTGGTGTGGTTGGCTTTGGGAACAAGTTCAACTCATGACAGCACATTTAAAATGTTCAGATGCCCTAAATGGCTTTGCTAAAAAACTCAAGTCAATTCATAATATTTAAATTTGTAGCTGCCATGAGTTTCTATCTATCTATCTATCTATCTATCTATCTATCTATCTATCTATCTATCTATCTATCTATCCATCCATCCATACATCCATCCATACATACATCCATCCATACATCCATCCAAGCTCAAGTCATGACATCACTGGTGTGGTTGGCTTTGGGAACAAGTTCAACTCATGACAGCACATTTAAAATGTTCAGATGCCCTAAATGGCTTTGCTAAAAAACTCAAGTCAATTCATAATATTTAAATTTGTAGCTGCCATGAGTTTCTATCTATCTATCTATCTATCTATCTATCTATCTATCTATCTATCTATCTATCTATCTATCTATCTATCTATCTATCTATCTATCTATGCATCCATCCATCCATTTATCCATCCATACATCCATCATCCAAGATCAAGTCATGACATCACTGGTGTGGTTGGCTTTGGGAACAAGTTCAACTCATGACACCACATTTAGAATGTTCAGTTGACCTGCTTTCCTTTGATACAAAGCTGAAGTCATGACATCACTGGTGTGCTTGGCTTTGATAACAAGCTCCAGTCATGACACCACATTTAGAATGTTCAATTGACCTGCTTTCCTTTGATACAAAGCTGAAGTCATGACATCACTGGTGTGCTTGGCTTTGATAACAAGCTCCAGTCATGACATCACATTTAGAATGTTCAGATGCCCTAAATGGCTTTGCTAGAAAACTCAAGTCATGACACCATATTTAGAATGTTCAGTTGACCTGCTTTCCTTTGATACAAAGCTGAAGTCATGACATCACTGGTGTGGTTGGCTTTGATAACAAGTTCAACTCATGACATCACATTTAAAATGTTCAGATGCCCTATATGGCTTTGCTACAAAACTCAAGTGAACACATAATATTTAAATTTGTAGCTGCCAAGACTTTCTATCTATCTATCTATCTATCTATCTATCTATCTATCTATCTATCTATCTATCTATCTATCTATCTATCTATCTATCTATCCATCCATCCATACATCCATCCATACATACATACATCCATACATCCATCCAAGCTCAAGTCATGACATCACTGGTGTGGTTGGCTTTGGGAACAAGTTCAACTCATGACAGCACATTTAAAATGTTCAGATGCCCTAAATGGCTTTGCTAAAAAACTCAAGTCAATTCATAATATTTAAATTTGTAGCTGCCATGAGTTTCTATCTATCTATCTATCTATCTATCTATCTATCTATCTATCTATCTATCTATCTATCTATCTATCTATCTATCTATACATCCATACATCCATACATCCATTCATCCATACATCCATCCAAGCTCAAGTCATGACATCACTGGTGTGGTTGGCTTTGGGAACAAGTTCAACTCATGACAGCACATTTAAAATGTTCAGATGCCCTAAATGGCTTTGCTAAAAAACTCAAGTCAATTCATAATATTTAAATTTGTAGCTGCCATGAGTTTCTATCTATCTATCTATCTATCTATCTATCTATCTATCTATCTATCTATCTATCTATCTATCTATCTATCTATCTATCTATCTATCTATGCATCCATCCATCCATTTATCCATCCATACATCCATCATCCAAGATCAAGTCATGACATCACTGGTGTGGTTGGCTTTGGGAACAAGTTCAACTCATGACACCACATTTAGAATGTTCAGTTGACCTGCTTTCCTTTGATACAAAGCTGAAGTCATGACATCACTGGTGTGCTTGGCTTTGATAACAAGCTCCAGTCATGACACCACATTTAGAATGTTCAATTGACCTGCTTTCCTTTGATACAAAGCTGAAGTCATGACATCACTGGTGTGCTTGGCTTTGATAACAAGCTCCAGTCATGACATCACATTTAGAATGTTCAGATGCCCTAAATGGCTTTGCTAGAAAACTCAAGTCATGACACCATATTTAGAATGTTCAGTTGACCTGCTTTCCTTTGATACAAAGCTGAAGTCATGACATCACTGGTGTGCTTGGCTTTGATAACAAGCTCCAGTCATGACATCACATTTAGAATGTTCAGATGCCCTAAATGGCTTTGCTAGAAAACTCAAGTCATGACACCACATTTAGAATGTTCAATTGACCTGCTTTCCTTTGATACAAAGCTGAAGTCATGACATCACTGGTGTGGTTGGCTTTGATAACAAGTTCAACTCATGACATCACATTTAAAATGTTCAGATGCCCTATATGGCTTTGCTACAAAACTCAAGTGAACACATAATATTTAAATTTGTAGCTGCCAAGACTTTCTATCTATCTATCTATCTATCTATCTATCTATCTATCTATCTATCTATCTATCTATCTATCTATCTATCTATCTATCTATCAATCTATCTATCCATACATCCATACATCCATACATCCATTCATCCATACATCCATCCAAGCTCAAGTCATGACATCACTGGTGTGGTTGGCTTTGGGAACAAGTTCAACTCATGACAGCACATTTAAAATGTTCAGATGCCCTAAATGGCTTTGCTAAAAAACTCAAGTCAATTCATATTTAAATTTGTAGCTGCCATGAGTTTCTATCTATCTATCTATCTATCTATCTATCTATCTATCTATCTATCTATCTATCTATCTATCTATCTATCTATCTATCTATCCATACATCCATACATCCATTCATCCATACATCCATCCAAGCTCAAGTCATGACATCACTGGTGTGGTTGGCTTTGGGAACAAGTTCAACTCATGACAGCACATTTAAAATGTTCAGATGCCCTAAATGGCTTTGCTAAAAAACTCAAGTCAATTCATAATATTTAAATTTGTAGCTGCCATGAGTTTCTATCTATCTATCTATCTATCTATCTATCTATCTATCTATCTATCTATCTATCTATCTATCTATCTATCTATCTATCTATGCATCCATCCATCCATTTATCCATCCATACATCCATCATCCAAGATCAAGTCATGACATCACTGGTGTGGTTGGCTTTGGGAACAAGTTCAACTCATGACACCACATTTAGAATGTTCAGTTGACCTGCTTTCCTTTGATACAAAGCTGAAGTCATGACATCACTGGTGTGCTTGGCTTTGATAACAAGCTCCAGTCATGACACCACATTTAGAATGTTCAATTGACCTGCTTTCCTTTGATACAAAGCTGAAGTCATGACATCACTGGTGTGCTTGGCTTTGATAACAAGCTCCAGTCATGACATCACATTTAGAATGTTCAGATGCCCTAAATGGCTTTGCTAGAAAACTCAAGTCATGACACCATATTTAGAATGTTCAGTTGACCTGCTTTCCTTTGATACAAAGCTGAAGTCATGACATCACTGGTGTGCTTGGCTTTGATAACAAGCTCCAGTCATGACATCACATTTAGAATGTTCAGATGCCCTAAATGGCTTTGCTAGAAAACTCAAGTCATGACACCACATTTAGAATGTTCAATTGACCTGCTTTCCTTTGATACAAAGCTGAAGTCATGACATCACTGGTGTGGTTGGCTTTGATAACAAGTTCAACTCATGACATCACATTTAAAATGTTCAGATGCCCTATATGGCTTTGCTACAAAACTCAAGTGAACACATAATATTTAAATTTGTAGCTGCCAAGACTTTCTATCTATCTATCTATCTATCTATCTATCTATCTATCTATCTATCTATCTATCTATCTATCTATCTATCTATCTATCTATCCATCCATCCATCCATACATCCATCCATACATCCATCCAAGCTCAAGTCATGACATCACTGGTGTGGTTGGCTTTGGGAACAAGTTCAACTCATGACAGCACATTTAAAATGTTCAGATGCCCTAAATGGCTTTGCTAAAAAACTCAAGTCAATTCACAATATTTAAATTTGTAGCTGCCATGAGTTTCTTTCTATCTATCTATCTATCTATCTATCTATCTATCTATCTATCTATCTATCTATCTATCTATCTATCTATCTATCTATCTATCCATTTATCCATCCATACATCCATCATCCAAGATCAAGTCATGACATCACTGGTGTGGTTGGCTTTGGGAACAAGTTCAACTCATGACATCACATTTAGAATGTTCAGATGCCCTAAATGGCTTTGCTAGAAAACTCAAGTCATGACACCACATTTAGAATGTTCAGTTGACCTGCTTTCCTTTGATACAAAGCTGAAGTCATGACATCACTGGTGTGCTTGGCTTTGATAACAAGCTCCAGTCATGACATCACATTTAGAATGTTCAGATGCCCTAAATGGCTTTGCTAGAAAACTCAAGTCATGACACCACATTTAGAATGTTCAGTTGACCTGCTTTCCTTTGATACAAAGCTGAAGTCATGACATCACTGGTGTGCTTGGCTTTGATAACAAGCTCCAGTCATGACATCACATTTAGAATGTTCAAATGCCCTAAATGGCTTTGCTAGAAAACTCAAGTCATGACACCACATTTAGAATGTTCAGTTGACCTGCTTTCCTTTGATACAAAGCTGAGGTCATGACATCACTGGTGTGCTTGGCTTTGATAACAAGTTCAACTCATGACAGCACATTTAAAATGTCCAGATGCCCTAAATGGCTTTGCTAAAAAACTCAAGTCAATTCACAATATTTAAATTTGTAGCTGCCATGAGTTTCTATCTATCTATCTATCCATCTATCTATCTATCTATCTATCTATCTATCTATCTATCTATCTATCTATCTATCTATCTATCTATCTATCTATCTATCTATCTATCTATCTATCTATCCATCCATCCATACATCCATCCATACATACATCCATCCATACATCCATCCAAGCTCAAGTCATGACATCACTGGTGTGGTTGGCTTTGGGAACAAGTTCAACTCATGACAGCACATTTAAAATGTTCAGATGCCCTAAATGGCTTTGCTAAAAAACTCAAGTCAATTCATAATATTTAAATTTGTAGCTGCCATGAGTTTCTATCTATCTATCTATCTATCTATCTATCTATCTATCTATCTATCTATCTATCTATCTATCTATCTATCTATCTATCTATCTATGCATCCATCCATCCATTTATCCATCCATACATCCATCATCCAAGATCAAGTCATGACATCACTGGTGTGGTTGGCTTTGGGAACAAGTTCAACTCATGACACCACATTTAGAATGTTCAGTTGACCTGCTTTCCTTTGATACAAAGCTGAAGTCATGACATCACTGGTGTGCTTGGCTTTGATAACAAGCTCCAGTCATGACACCATATTTAGAATGTTCAATTGACCTGCTTTCCTTTGATACAAAGCTGAAGTCATGACATCACTGGTGTGCTTGGCTTTGATAACAAGCTCCAGTCATGACATCACATTTAGAATGTTCAGATGCCCTAAATGGCTTTGCTAGAAAACTCAAGTCATGACACCATATTTAGAATGTTCAGTTGACCTGCTTTCCTTTGATACAAAGCTGAAGTCATGACATCACTGGTGTGGTTGGCTTTGATAACAAGTTCAACTCATGACATCACATTTAAAATGTTCAGATGCCCTATATGGCTTTGCTACAAAACTCAAGTGAACACATAATATTTAAATTTGTAGCTGCCAAGACTTTCTATCTATCTATCTATCTATCTATCTATCTATCTATCTATCTATCTATCTATCTATCTATCTATCCATCCATCCATACATCCATCCATACATACATACATCCATACATCCATCCAAGCTCAAGTCATGACATCACTGGTGTGGTTGGCTTTGGGAACAAGTTCAACTCATGACAGCACATTTAAAATGTTCAGATGCCCTAAATGGCTTTGCTAAAAAACTCAAGTCAATTCATAATATTTAAATTTGTAGCTGCCATGAGTTTCTATCTATCTATCTATCTATCTATCTATCTATCTATCTATCTATCTATCTATCTATCTATCTATCTATACATCCATACATCCATACATCCATTCATCCATACATCCATCCAAGCTCAAGTCATGACATCACTGGTGTGGTTGGCTTTGGGAACAAGTTCAACTCATGACAGCACATTTAAAATGTTCAGATGCCCTAAATGGCTTTGCTAAAAAACTCAAGTCAATTCATAATATTTAAATTTGTAGCTGCCATGAGTTTCTATCTATCTATCTATCTATCTATCTATCTATCTATCTATCTATCTATCTATCTATCTATCTATCTATCTATCTATCTATCTATCTATGCATCCATCCATCCATTTATCCATCCATACATCCATCATCCAAGATCAAGTCATGACATCACTGGTGTGGTTGGCTTTGGGAACAAGTTCAACTCATGACACCACATTTAGAATGTTCAGTTGACCTGCTTTCCTTTGATACAAAGCTGAAGTCATGACATCACTGGTGTGCTTGGCTTTGATAACAAGCTCCAGTCATGACACCACATTTAGAATGTTCAATTGACCTGCTTTCCTTTGATACAAAGCTGAAGTCATGACATCACTGGTGTGCTTGGCTTTGATAACAAGCTCCAGTCATGACATCACATTTAGAATGTTCAGATGCCCTAAATGGCTTTGCTAGAAAACTCAAGTCATGACACCATATTTAGAATGTTCAGTTGACCTGCTTTCCTTTGATACAAAGCTGAAGTCATGACATCACTGGTGTGCTTGGCTTTGATAACAAGCTCCAGTCATGACATCACATTTAGAATGTTCAGATGCCCTAAATGGCTTTGCTAGAAAACTCAAGTCATGACACCACATTTAGAATGTTCAATTGACCTGCTTTCCTTTGATACAAAGCTGAAGTCATGACATCACTGGTGTGCTTGGCTTTGATAACAAGCTCCAGTCATGACATCACATTTAGAATGTTCAGATGCCCTAAATGGCTTTGCTAGAAAACTCAAGTCATGACACCACATTTAGAATGTTCAATTGACCTGCTTTCCTTTGATATAAAGCTGAAGTCATGACATCACTGGTGTGGTTGGCTTTGATAACAAGTTCAACTCATGACATCACATTTAAAATGTTCAGATGCCCTATA
The DNA here is from genome assembly GCF_963514095.1 of Eutrigla gurnardus. Classification (NCBI taxonomy): domain Eukaryota; kingdom Metazoa; phylum Chordata; class Actinopteri; order Perciformes; family Triglidae; genus Eutrigla; species Eutrigla gurnardus. Next base: position 465,429 of record NW_028155252.1, on the reverse strand, counting down.
TGGCTTTGCTACAAAACTCAAGTGAACACATAATATTTAAATTTGTAGCTGCCATGAGTTTCTATCTATCTATCTATCTATCTATCTATCTATCTATCTATCTATCTATCTATCTATCTATCTATCTATCTATCTATCTATGCATCCATCCATCCATTTATCCATCCATACATCCATCATCCAAGATCAAGTCATGACATCACTGGTGTGGTTGGCTTTGGGAACAAGTTCAACTCATGACACCACATTTAGAATGTTCAGTTGACCTGCTTTCCTTTGATACAAAGCTGAAGTCATGACATCACTGGTGTGCTTGGCTTTGATAACAAGCTCCAGTCATGACACCACATTTAGAATGTTCAATTGACCTGCTTTCCTTTGATACAAAGCTGAAGTCATGACATCACTGGTGTGCTTGGCTTTGATAACAAGCTCCAGTCATGACATCACATTTAGAATGTTCAGATGCCCTAAATGGCTTTGCTAGAAAACTCAAGTCATGACACCACATTTAGAATGTTCAATTGACCTGCTTTCCTTTGATACAAAGCTGAAGTCATGACATCACTGGTGTGGTTGGCTTTGATAACAAGTTCAACTCATGACATCACATTTAAAATGTTCAGATGCCCTATATGGCTTTGCTACAAAACTCAAGTGAACACATAATATTTAAATTTGTAGCTGCCAAGACTTTCTATCTATCTATCTATCTATCTATCTATCTATCTATCTATCTATCTATCTATCTATCTATCTATCTATCTATCTATCTATCTATCTATCCATACATCCATACATCCATCCATACATCCATACATCCATCCAAGCTCAAGTCATGACATCACTGGTGTGGTTGGCTTTGGGAACAAGTTCAACTCATGACAGCACATTTAAAATGTTCAGATGCCCTAAATGGCTTTGCTAAAAAACTCAAGTCAATTCACAATATTTAAATTTGTAGCTGCCATGAGTTTCTATCTATCTATCTATCCATCTATCTATCTATCTATCTATCTATCTATCTATCTATCTATCTATCTATCTATCTATCTATCTATCTATCTATCTATCTATCTATCCATACATCCATACATCCATACATCCATTCATCCATACATCCATCCAAGCTCAAGTCATGACATCACTGGTGTGGTTGGCTTTGGGAACAAGTTCAACTCATGACAGCACATTTAAAATGTTCAGATGCCCTAAATGGCTTTGCTAAAAAACTCAAGTCAATTCATAATATTTAAATTTGTAGCTGCCATGAGTTTCTATCTATCTATCTATCTATCTATCTATCTATCTATCTATCTATCTATCTATCTATCTATCTATCTATGCATCCATCCATCCATTTATCCATCCATACATCCATCATCCAAGATCAAGTCATGACATCACTGGTGTGGTTGGCTTTGGGAACAAGTTCAACTCATGACACCACATTTAGAATGTTCAGTTGACCTGCTTTCCTTTGATACAAAGCTGAAGTCATGACATCACTGGTGTGCTTGGCTTTGATAACAAGCTCCAGTCATGACACCACATTTAGAATGTTCAATTGACCTGCTTTCCTTTGATACAAAGCTGAAGTCATGACATCACTGGTGTGCTTGGCTTTGATAACAAGCTCCAGTCATGACATCACATTTAGAATGTTCAGATGCCCTAAATGGCTTTGCTAGAAAACTCAAGTCATGACACCATATTTAGAATGTTCAGTTGACCTGCTTTCCTTTGATACAAAGCTGAAGTCATGACATCACTGGTGTGCTTGGCTTTGATAACAAGCTCCAGTCATGACATCACATTTAGAATGTTCAGATGCCCTAAATGGCTTTGCTAGAAAACTCAAGTCATGACACCACATTTAGAATGTTCAATTGACCTGCTTTCCTTTGATACAAAGCTGAAGTCATGACATCACTGGTGTGGTTGGCTTTGATAACAAGTTCAACTCATGACATCACATTTAAAATGTTCAGATGCCCTATATGGCTTTGCTACAAAACTCAAGTGAACACATAATATTTAAATTTGTAGCTGCCAAGACTTTCTATCTATCTATCTATCTATCTATCTATCTATCTATCTATCTATCTATCTATCTATCTATCTATCTATCTATCTATCTATCTATCTATCCATCCATCCATACATCCATCCATACATACATACATCCATACATCCATCCAAGCTCAAGTCATGACATCACTGGTGTGGTTGGCTTTGGGAACAAGTTCAACTCATGACAGCACATTTAAAATGTTCAGATGCCCTAAATGGCTTTGCTAAAAAACTCAAGTCAATTCATAATATTTAAATTTGTAGCTGCCATGAGTTTCTATCTATCTATCTATCTATCTATCTATCTATCTATCTATCTATCTATCTATCTATCTATCTATCTATCTATCTATCTATCTATACATCCATACATCCATACATCCATTCATCCATACATCCATCCAAGCTCAAGTCATGACATCACTGGTGTGGTTGGCTTTGGGAACAAGTTCAACTCATGACAGCACATTTAAAATGTTCAGATGCCCTAAATGGCTTTGCTAAAAAACTCAAGTCAATTCATAATATTTAAATTTGTAGCTGCCATGAGTTTCTATCTATCTATCTATCTATCTATCTATCTATCTATCTATCTATCTATCTATCTATCTATCTATCTATCTATCTATCTATCTATGCATCCATCCATCCATTTATCCATCCATACATCCATCATCCAAGATCAAGTCATGACATCACTGGTGTGGTTGGCTTTGGGAACAAGTTCAACTCATGACACCACATTTAGAATGTTCAGTTGACCTGCTTTCCTTTGATACAAAGCTGAAGTCATGACATCACTGGTGTGCTTGGCTTTGATAACAAGCTCCAGTCATGACACCACATTTAGAATGTTCAATTGACCTGCTTTCCTTTGATACAAAGCTGAAGTCATGACATCACTGGTGTGCTTGGCTTTGATAACAAGCTCCAGTCATGACATCACATTTAGAATGTTCAGATGCCCTAAATGGCTTTGCTAGAAAACTCAAGTCATGACACCATATTTAGAATGTTCAGTTGACCTGCTTTCCTTTGATACAAAGCTGAAGTCATGACATCACTGGTGTGCTTGGCTTTGATAACAAGCTCCAGTCATGACATCACATTTAGAATGTTCAGATGCCCTAAATGGCTTTGCTAGAAAACTCAAGTCATGACACCACATTTAGAATGTTCAATTGACCTGCTTTCCTTTGATACAAAGCTGAAGTCATGACATCACTGGTGTGCTTGGCTTTGATAACAAGCTCCAGTCATGACATCACATTTAGAATGTTCAGATGCCCTAAATGGCTTTGCTAGAAAACTCAAGTCATGACACCACATTTAGAATGTTCAATTGACCTGCTTTCCTTTGATATAAAGCTGAAGTCATGACATCACTGGTGTGGTTGGCTTTGATAACAAGTTCAACTCATGACATCACATTTAAAATGTTCAGATGCCCTATATGGCTTTGCTACAAAACTCAAGTGAACACATAATATTTAAATTTGTAGCTGCCATGAGTTTCTATCTATCTATCTATCTATCTATCTATCTATCTATCTATCTATCTATCTATCTATCTATCTATCTATCTATCTATCTATGCATCCATCCATCCATTTATCCATCCATACATCCATCATCCAAGATCAAGTCATGACATCACTGGTGTGGTTGGCTTTGGGAACAAGTTCAACTCATGACACCACATTTAGAATGTTCAGTTGACCTGCTTTCCTTTGATACAAAGCTGAAGTCATGACATCACTGGTGTGCTTGGCTTTGATAACAAGCTCCAGTCATGACACCACATTTAGAATGTTCAATTGACCTGCTTTCCTTTGATACAAAGCTGAAGTCATGACATCACTGGTGTGCTTGGCTTTGATAACAAGCTCCAGTCATGACATCACATTTAGAATGTTCAGATGCCCTAAATGGCTTTGCTAGAAAACTCAAGTCATGACACCATATTTAGAATGTTCAGTTGACCTGCTTTCCTTTGATACAAAGCTGAAGTCATGACATCACTGGTGTGCTTGGCTTTGATAACAAGCTCCAGTCATGACATCACATTTAGAATGTTCAGATGCCCTAAATGGCTTTGCTAGAAAACTCAAGTCATGACACCACATTTAGAATGTTCAATTGACCTGCTTTCCTTTGATACAAAGCTGAAGTCATGACATCACTGGTGTGGTTGGCTTTGATAACAAGTTCAACTCATGACATCACATTTAAAATGTTCAGATGCCCTATATGGCTTTGCTACAAAACTCAAGTGAACACATAATATTTAAATTTGTAGCTGCCAAGACTTTCTATCTATCTATCTATCTATCTATCTATCTATCTATCTATCTATCTATCTATCTATCTATCTATCTATCTATCTATCCATCCATCCATACATCCATCCATACATACATACATCCATACATCCATCCAAGCTCAAGTCATGACATCACTGGTGTGGTTGGCTTTGGGAACAAGTTCAACTCATGACAGCACATTTAAAATGTTCAGATGCCCTAAATGGCTTTGCTAAAAAACTCAAGTCAATTCATAATATTTAAATTTGTAGCTGCCATGAGTTTCTATCTATCTATCTATCTATCTATCTATCTATCTATCTATCTATCTATCTATCTATCTATCTATCTATCTATCTATCTATCTATCTATCTATCTATACATCCATACATCCATACATCCATTCATCCATACATCCATCCAAGCTCAAGTCATGACATCACTGGTGTGGTTGGCTTTGGGAACAAGTTCAACTCATGACAGCACATTTAAAATGTTCAGATGCCCTAAATGGCTTTGCTAAAAAACTCAAGTCAATTCATAATATTTAAATTTGTAGCTGCCATGAGTTTCTATCTATCTATCTATCTATCTATCTATCTATCTATCTATCTATCTATCTATCTATCTATCTATCTATCTATCTATCTATCTATCTATGCATCCATCCATCCATTTATCCATCCATACATCCATCATCCAAGATCAAGTCATGACATCACTGGTGTGGTTGGCTTTGGGAACAAGTTCAACTCATGACACCACATTTAGAATGTTCAGTTGACCTGCTTTCCTTTGATACAAAGCTGAAGTCATGACATCACTGGTGTGCTTGGCTTTGATAACAAGCTCCAGTCATGACACCACATTTAGAATGTTCAATTGACCTGCTTTCCTTTGATACAAAGCTGAAGTCATGACATCACTGGTGTGCTTGGCTTTGATAACAAGCTCCAGTCATGACATCACATTTAGAATGTTCAGATGCCCTAAATGGCTTTGCTAGAAAACTCAAGTCATGACACCATATTTAGAATGTTCAGTTGACCTGC